>NW_017307617.1:341761-352426 GCF_000935625.1 Nanorana parkeri
CAAATAAAATACCATTCAGCGGGGAGCAGCTCTCTCAATAATCCTTAGAGAGAAACATTTAAAATGCAACATTCCTTAAAATAACTTGCTCGGGGGATGCCCTGAACCTGCCAGTGAAGTGGAGCATCTGTGCAATGAATACAATGTACTACATACAGCAAGACTGACATTTACAAAGGAAGAAAAAAAAATGTTTGCTGGCAAATGACATTTCCTCGCTTGATTGTTTTTTGTGTAAAAAAACAGCATGGGGACCCCTAAAATCAAACAAAAGGAAATGGGAAGCTGGTCAGTGCCCTGGGGGACATGAACCAATCGAAAGGGGTGCGGGGAGCAGCTCTAATGCTTAAAGGAGAACTATGAGGTGAGTGATTTTCACTCATCCTCATAGTTCGAGCCGATGTATGACAATGAAACTGTCACACGTCGGCTCAGTAGATTGTAAGTGAGCGTAAGTGAGTCACTTCTCGATCATCTCCCTGCAGAGAGCGCTGCCTGTCACACACGGCTCCCCGCAGGGATTCCCCCCCACCACACCCGATCCTCCAGCGCTGACTGGCGGAACGGACGGACGGGGGAGGGGGCGGGTACAGCTGGCTCTACCTCTAGATAGGCAGAGCCAGCTGTCAGTCACGCAGCTGGGTGGATCTCGAAAGTAATGTCGGGATCCGTCCCGGCTGCGGCGGTATCAGTATACCGCGAGCTGTAGCTGGCGATATACTGAGCTTTGGGTCACAGGAGGCCACTAGTTTGTGTCCTCCGTGACCCTTACGAGAACTAAGGGGAAAAACACTTACCCCATAGTTCTCCTTTAAAATGCAACATTAAAAATACAAAGTGCCTTTAAATATCATGCTGGGGGAAGCCCTGAACCGGCCTGGGAAATGGAGCATCTGTAACAATGTATACAATGTACTACAGCAAAACTGACATTTAGAAACAAAAAACATTTGTTGGCAAATTACATTTCCTTCCCAGCTTGGTTTAAAAAAAAGTGACAAGAGCCTCGTCCCAACATCCCTGGTCCGGTGGATGTAGAGGTCTGTTTGTGTGTGTGTGTGTGCGGGGGGAAGCAGATTATGGAATCTGAAAGCCTCTTTAACACCAGGAGACCCCCAGATATCTGCCCCCTCCCCTAGATGAAGTAGGAAGTACGCATTATGAATTTACAAAAAACAGTGTAGTGTAAAGTAAAGACACACAAGTTTTTTTACAAGTCCTGTATTACATAATTATATATATATATACACACACACACATATATACATACAGTACATATATACACATATATACATACATACATACATACATACACACACACAATCAATGTCTAAACAATGTAACCTGGTTATTGCTTGCTGGAAGCAATGCATGCTGGGAGATGTAGTCATGAACTATGTAACATTATCATTGCTTGCTGGAAGCAATGCATGATGGGACGTGTAGTCTTGAGAAATGGAGATTGCATCCCATCAAGCAGCAGGGAAAGAGATGCAAAGCACGCTGGGAATCCAGGAAGTTGTTGGAAGTGATGGGCAGACGGAAGGCGGCGCTCCCTACATAAAAGGGATTTTCTCTAGTAAGCTTTGATTGTATTATCAGAGACATCTCCAGTATGTATTCCTACAATGCCGATGTCATAACAGGAGAGGAGATGAGGGGACTTTACAATCTAACACATTAAAGCTTCTTTGAGATTCCAGTGATCGGGTTGACGTCTACTTTAATTTTTTATAGGATTTCAGATGTTATATAATAATAATATAATGTATTGACTGAAGTTGCTTTCTGACCACCAGTTTGCGGAATTTGCAGGTTATACATTTTTTTATGGGGTCTTTATTGTAAAAACGATGATTTGCAGCAATGCAGATCGTCACCCGAGGCAATATAAACAGCTTGGAACAAGATACGGGCCAACACCGGCGCCCTGTAGGGATGGTGACAAATGTCTAGCTGCTCCTAATCCCAAAAAAAGAAATCCCTTCCCTTTTAAGTAGAGAACGCTGTAATTTTACACATGGGTGGTGCGGTCTGAAATTGAGCTTGGAATGGAGCTGGAGACTTGGGGAATTTTCAGTTCACAATAAATGAAGCGTGGCCCAAGATGGACAAAGCTCCCGCCTCGCCGTTTAGAGGCAGCAAGTCTGCCCTATTCAATCATTTCTACTACAATGCGTTTCGTTCACCACATGCTGCAGCATCGACTATTCCTTCACGGCCGGCTCCTAAGAACGTCGGGATGGAAACTGAAACCCCCCCCCCCACAAAAAAATAAAATCAAGCGGGAACGCCAGGCGACGAGGCAAAGTCAATGGGCGAGCGTGCTTTTCCAGGAGATGCCGCAGCTGTGCTGAAGTCAGAAAGTCAGTTTGTTGTAAAGGAGAACTCCGGCCTTCCCTTCAGTCTTGCACAGTTGTGGCGGCTCCTCTCCTGGACTGAAATTGCTTCCTCTGGTTTCACTGCACACTGCGAGCTTCTCACAATGTTCACCCAAGTCTGCGCAAAACGGATGGTTACACTCCCTTCTTGTGGCCCAATCAGCTGCGTCCAGCCCCCACCCAATTGTTACATGTAGCTACAGGATGGGGA
Organism: Nanorana parkeri; assembly: GCF_000935625.1. Classification (NCBI taxonomy): domain Eukaryota; kingdom Metazoa; phylum Chordata; class Amphibia; order Anura; family Dicroglossidae; genus Nanorana; species Nanorana parkeri. Next base: position 344,354 of record NW_017307617.1, read on the forward strand.
ATGCCACAGCATGGGGGGTGCGGGGGGCACCCGGTGACACCATTGGAGGGGTGGCACCAAGATGACAGTCATTTTGGTGTCACCCCCCTCTGAAAAGTCGGGCACTCAGTCAAGGACCAAGAGCCCGACAGTAGCTCGAGAGAGAGAGAGAGAGGAGGGGACCCGACAGCATACCTTATCCCGCCGGGTGACGTCCCCTCCTCTCTCTGCTGGCGTCCATCACCAAGATGGCCGCCGGCAGGTAACAGCAGACCGCGCGTGATGTCGTCATGCGCATACGCGATGAGGTCACTGCGGGACGTCACCTGGTACCCGCACTGGGTGTCACCCCGGGACGCCTCTGCCACAGCCACAGCTAATTAGGTCTGAGGGCTCCAACTGGTGGTTACACTCCCTTCTCCTGGCCCAATCAGCTGCGGCCAGGTCATTCCCCACACCTTTGTTACATGTAACTAAAGGGCAGGCCGCAGCTGATTAGGCCTGGACGGCCCAACTGGTGGTTACACTCACTTCGCCTGGCCCAATCAGCTGCGGCTAGGGCATTCCCCACCTCTTTGTTATGTGCAGCTGCAGGGCAGCTAATGCCCAGACTACAGCTGATTGGCCCAAGAGGGGAATGTGTCACTGACAGTTCTGCATGGGCATGACTGAACTCAGTAGGTCGGTTATAAGTAGGTCAACTGCAGGTCCATTGTGCCTGTTGTTGGAAAGCTGCTGCGGATACGACTCTTACCAGTCAAGATGGTGATGGAGAAATATCGGAGCCCTTCTTGTTTTACTGGAAAATAACAGGAACACTAGGAAGAACATCACATTATGCACAAATCAAACATGACAGCACCACCTAGTGGCAGAACCTGTAATCACAGTATAATATATGAGGATGGTTGCTGCACCTCTGTCTGTATGAACAGCATGCTAACACCTGTCAATGAATTCTGATCGATCACAGGAGCCATCGACACATAAGCCTAGAACTTATAGCAATGACTCAATAAAGCAGAACTCCAGTTTAAATTCTGCTTCTCTGTGCTGCAGTGGGGGTCCTGACTCCACTTCCTGCACATTACAGCTCCATGCGCCTTTGCATGCATTCCTCCAGCAATATCTTTGTGGAAAAATTACTTTTGGTCACGGCAGCCTGAACCGCACAGACTTCGGGGACATGTAGTCCCTGCAGCATCACTGCTCCCCACCTACCGGCATACGACAGGAAGGAGAATGGGACTGGAGTGGTCACCTGACCTCCAACTTCCTTAAAAAAAAAAGGTATTTAGCTAGAAATTTAGGATAAATAGCCCAGTGTGCGTTGTCCAGGGGGCGTGGGAAGAGACTGGGGAATTATCAATTTGATGGTCGGAGTTCTGCTTTAAATGAGGTATTACTAGAGATTTTTTTAAAAAAATCCCCTTGTGGAAATCGAATGTTTTTGTCCGTAATCATTTTCACTTTTTATTCCTTATTTTCTTCAAGTGCGCGCGCTGAAGGTCACGCCGGCCCGAGCTTAAGCACTTAATCAAGGAAAATTGGTTTTACAATGGCGGCTGAAGTTGGACAGCTGTCGAAAATGAGCAGATCTCGAAACAATGTCACCCCCCTCGTCCACCACAATAGGGCCCTTCAATCACCGCGGGCACTCAGAACGCTATTCTGGCCCACGTAAAACATGGAGCGCCGCCATCAGTCAAGTGCCCAAAACGAGAATTGTGCATGTTAGAGAACGTCTGAATTCTTCTCCTAATATCGTTTATATTAAAAGGAGATACTCTGAAGGCAATCCAGGGAGCAATTTTCTACTCTAGAGTAGATGTAACTGAATGACGTCTACTTTGCTAAAGCTCTGCGTATCATCAACAGTGTGCCCATTTCTTTTAAAATAAAATACTCCTCGTCACCTTTTTTTTTTTTGCCTCCTTTGTTCCATCTCTGTGCTGATGGTTTCCTGCAGCCTCAATGCAGCCACTTCCTGTCTACATGCACTCCAGTGATGGCTGCATGGCATTTCTCAGAGTCGGTTTCCTGATGGTGACAACAGTGGACCATTGCATTAGGTGGCACCTCATTGGGTTACATGGGGCATGGCCAGAGCGTCCTAGGTTACTAATAGCTCTTACCAACAGGTGATGCTCTGGCCGGGTTTCCTGATGGTGACAACAGTGGACCATTGCCTTAGCTGGCATCTCATTGGGTCACATGGGAGATGGCCAGAGTCCATGCTGGCCAGAGTGTCCTAGGTTACTAATAGCTCTCATTGGATCACTTGGGGCATGGCCAGAGCGTCCTAGGTTACCAATAGCTCTTAGCAACCTGTGATGCTCTGGCCGGTGCCCAGCTCCTGGCAACCAGTGATGTCAGTGAGCTGGGCAGGACACCGGGCAGAGACAGGCGGAGCCAGACCAAGCCCCCTCCCAGAAACGAGCATCTGCCGCAAGAAAGACGGGTGGTGAGAAGGCCAGAAAGCTTTTGAAGGGACACAGAGGGCAATACAAACGAGAAATTCGAATACTTCTTTACAATAAAAAAATAAAATGGTTGAAATTTCACTTTATTTGCCCGAGATCTGCGCAGTCACAGAGTCTGCCTGGGGGACCAGACCTTTTACTGCTGAAGTTACTCAGTAGAGTTTGGTCACCACCCCGCCCCCAGCCTGCAATTGGACAATGAAGGAAGTCAGCACGTTTGTTTGCTGTTCTACTTTCCAGTGTGAACACTGTCCTAATTCCCGCCTAATGATCCGGCGGCGCATCTCCCCGAAGCCTTCGGCCCGGTGCCGCTCTCCCGTGGAATCGAACTTCCGCCGCAGCGCAGGAAGAATAAAAGGCGAAGGATTTTCATCCCTCTGGGAGCCGGAGCGGAATAATTAATGTGCTGAGACGGGATCAGGGGCTGCTTAAATTGGCTGGTAACAGCTCACAAGTAATTCTTGGCATTAATGGCTGTGTCTGCTGGAAGCATTTATTTCCTAATGGAGCTAATGCAGCCAGAACAGCTCCGGCGAGATGATGAATGGCGCGGGGAGGGGTGCCGGGGCAGGGCCGCGGAATGCGAGGAAGAAAGACGGGTCACCTCGCTACAACCTGCGGAAGTTGTACCTTTCAATACCTTAATGATCGGGAGGAAGCCAGCGCGAGGATAGCGAGCTGGGGCATAATGAGGCACGGAGAGTCTGGGAGTTCGGTGGATTAACATACAATGAGATACCACTTTCTTATAACAGCGGTGGGCACGCACTACGGCGGGTGTAATGCGCGCGCGCCGGTGTGTGTTGTGCACCAATGCCGCAGTGTCTATGTTCGTATGCCATGTAACTACGCACAACAGCATGTTGCATCGCGGTGCCGTCCATTGTAAGGCATTGAGGGTTATTCACAAAAGGGTGAACTGTTTGGATTGTTCCCTTCTCCTCCCTTTGCCAAACTCTTCACCCTTTTGTGAATAACCCTCATTGTGTTACTGCATGCTGCATTTTTATGCATGTATGGTGTGAACAGGACATACAGGACACTATTTATAAATAACTCGCAGAGCCATTCTTTTTGCAAACCTCTGTGAAAAGTACATTCTTAAATGGTTCCTGTCTAAATTTGCCTTGTATGAATGCATGTGAGATAGGGACCTTAGATTGTAAGCTCCTTGAGGGCAGTGGCTGATGCGACTGAACTATGTAAATCGCCCTACGAAAATTGACAGCGCTATATAAATACCTATAACAATAATAATTCTTAGTATATGTTCCTTTTGGGTTGAATGTACTGTAAAGTAATACCATATTATGGTCACTAGATGGAGCTGAGGAGCATAGGAAAGGAGTACTTTTTTCCAATGCTCATCAGCTTCATCTAGTGGCCACAATACATAGTACATAGGCTTTTGCAGCAGGCCACACAGTGTAACTCTTGGAGCAATGAGGACAGGTGTGTTAAAGACTTGGGGGCTGGGTGGGATTCTGGAGTGGGGGGAGGGGGGGCTCCCACTATTCAGATTCATCAAATGGAGACAGGAGTCTCCAGAAGAAGGCTGGAGAGTTACCAGGTATGTTTAGGATGCACATTGTTTTAACCTCCCTGGCGGTATGATTATCTCCCCTGCAAAGGCGGCACTCGCAGGGAAGGAACCCGGAAGACGCCCGAGTGTGGTTCGGGGTTACCGCTTTTTGTACGGAAAATTGACCCCCGAGCCACACTCGGGTTTACCACCAGGAAGGTTAAGAATTATCCAGTAAGGGTTTACATCTTCTTTAAAACTCTTTTCCTAGGTCCTGTCCTGAAGGAACTTGTGAAAAGGAGCCAGGAGCACAACCCATGGCTGCCTGCAAAAATGTAAAATAATAATATGCAACAATTCCCATTTTAGTTCCGATTTAAATAAATATAGAAAACATGTAAAAGGTTTTTTTAAATACGGTATATAAATACGCACACTGATCAACAAAACGGGGGTTTTTCTTTGTTTCACTTGTACTTCAGCTGATTATTTCTCCTTTAATATTATTTAGAAGTTCTGCTTTAGCAGCTGAAAAAGATCCTCAAAAGTTTCAGGAGACATTCTTCTCTCCATGTCCATCATCAGAGGTGACCAATACACTGTGATTAGCAGATAAGGTCCCGGATTTGTTACGTCATGTAGTACGGAGTTCTGCTTCCACGACGTACAGGTGAAACTGGAATAATTAGAATATAGTGCAAAGTTCATTTATTTCACTAATGCAACTTAAAAGGTGAAACTAATATATGAGAGAGACTCATTACATGCAAAGCAAGATAGTTCAAGCCGTGATTTGTCATCATTGTGATGATTATGGCTTACAGCTCATGAAAACCCCGAGAACCCCAAATCCACAACCTCAAAAAAGTAGAATATTACATGCAATCAATAAAACAAGGATTGTATATAGAACAATATCGGACCTCTGAAAAGTACAAGCATGCATATGTACTCAGTACTTGGTTTGGGCCCCTTTTGCAGCACTTACTGCAATTACTTTATTCGAGTTTCACCTGTATATGCCGAACCCCCACAAGTCTGATTTCTGGGGCCACAGTCAGGTGAGGACAGCGAAGAAGAAGCCAAATTCTGACTTTATGAACTTTTACCGTTTAATGATTCACTAAGTGCGGGGGAGGACGAGGCAGACGAGGAGCGTGACGTGAATAGCAAGAGAAGAGAATACCAAACCCCATCATTACTATTATAAAGGGTCAGACAGGAAGTGAAAGATTTATTTACTGCTCCAGCATCTCTGAGATACGGAGCGGCTAGTCCGCGTTCCATCTTAATAAGAGCAGTTTAGGAAATCAGTACATTGGCTTTATGAATCCCAGAGCAACCAATCACAGGTCAACATTTCATAAGCTCCCCACTATAGGTGCCTGAAGGCAGAATTTTAATTAGCTGCCACACATTATTGCACAGGACTGCTCTTTGCTGCATGGCAAGCTTAAGGTGCCTGGCTATGGACATTCATGTATTTGCATATTCTTTATGCAACAAGTTTCCATTAACTCGTATAGCTACAGGCGCTGAAAAATTGTCCTCAAAATTCACAGACGTACTGAAGTTATTTAAGTCATTCTTACAGCAGCTCTGCTCACTCCCCAAGCAGTGAGAGAGCAGCTCAGCTCCCCCTGCCCCCTCTTCCTAGCAGCACCTCAGCTGTCAATGCTCACTGTTCGCAGCAGTGAATCAGCAGCTCAACTCCCCTGCGTCCCCTTCCCAGCAGTAAATCAGCAGCTCAGCTTCCCTTGCTCCCCCCTCCCAGCAGTGACTCAGCAGCTCAGCTCCCCCTGCTCCTTCTTCTTAGCATCAACCCAGCAGCTCAGCTGTCAATGCTCTCTCATCCCAGCAGTAACTCAGCAACTCAGCTCCCCTTGCTTCCCCCTCCCAGCAGTGGCTCAGCAACTCAGCTCCCCTTGCTTCCCCCTCCCAGCAGTGACTCAGCAGCTCAGCTCCCCTTGCTTTCCCCTCCCAGCACTGACTCAGCAGCTCAGCTCCCCTTGCTTCCCCCCCCCCAGCAGTGGCTCAGCAGCTCAGCTCCTCTTGCTTCCCCCTCCCAGCAGTGGCTCAGTAGCTCAGCTTCCCCTGCTTTCCCCTCCCAGCACTGACTCAGCAGCTCAGCTCCCCTTGCTTCCCCCCCCCCAGCAGTGGCTCAGCAGCTCAGCTCCTCTTGCTTCCCCCTCCCAGCAGTAACTCAGCAGCTCAGCTCCTCTTGCTTCCCCTTCCCAGCAGTAACTCTGCAGCTCAGCTTCCCTTGCTTCCCCCTCGCAGCAATGGCTCAGCAGCTCAGCTCCCCTTGCTTCCCCCTCCCAGCAGTGACTCAGCAGCTCAGCTCCTCTTGCTTCCCCCTCCCAGCAGTGGCTCAGCAGCTCAGCTCCTCTTGCTTCCCCCTCCCAGCAGTAACTCAGCAGCTCAGCTCCTCTTGCTTCCCCTTCCCAGCAGTAACTCTGCAGCTCAGCTTCCCTTGCTTCCCCCTCGCAGCAATGGCTCAGCAGCTCAGCTCCCCTTGCTTCCCCCTCCCAGCAGTGCCTCAGCAGCTCAGCTCCTCTTGCTTCCCCCTCCCAGCAGTGGCTCAGCAGCTCAGCTCCCCTTGCTTCCCCTTCCCAGCAGTAACTCAGCAGCTCAGCTCCTCTTGCTTCCCCCTCCCAGCAGTGACTCAGCAGCTCAGCTCCCCTTGCTTCCCCCTCCCATCCCAGCAATGGCTCAGCAGCTCAGCTCCCCTTGCTTCCCCCTCCCAGCAATGGCTCAGCAGCTCAGCTTCCCTTGCTTCCCCCTCCCAGCAGTGACTCAGCAGCTCAGCTCCTCTTGCTTCCCCCTCCCAGCAGTAACTCAGCAGCTCAGCTCCCCTTGCTTAATGTGATATCAAAGTCAATGTTATCCCGTTGTCACTCTCAGCAACATCACATTGACTTCAGGGCACCAGGACCTCAAAACACAACTCGTCACTAAAAGGGAATCTAAACCCAAACCATAAAATCTCATAGAAGCATTAATAACCTCCCGTCTGCTGGCCGTAGGTAAACGGGGAGGGTGGGAGCCTTGTTGATGCGGGAGGGCGTCCTTCCCCGCCCTCCGCTCATGCACGCCTCGTGCACGCTCACAGCCAGGGAAACTGTGCCCTTACTGTACATTGGACAGAGCGGTTTAGTAAACCAGTGAAATTGGCTCTACACCTTGCGATCGAGAATTACGCATGTGACTCCCTGACTACCTATCACATTTTTGGAGGCCCTAAAGGGCCAGGACAGTAGAGACACCCACAAAATGACCCCATTTTGGAAAGCAGGCACCCCAAGGTATTTAATAAGAGGCATGGGAAGTTTTTTTTTGACGATTTCATTTTTTTGTCTCAAGTTTTTAGAAAATGAAGAAAGAAGAAATAAACATACATTTTTTCCCTCTTATTTTCTAAAAAATTGTGACAAAAAAATGAAATCGTCAAAAAAAAAACTTACCATGCCTCTGATTAAATACCTTGGGGGGTCTGCTTTCCAAAATGGGGCGTTTCTACTGTCCTGGCATTTTAGGGCCTTAAGAAATAGGGTTGCCACCTGTTCAGGAGTCACCCGGACAGTCCAGGTTTTGAATGCTGTGTTCGGGTTTCAAGGCAGCTGAAACCCGGACACAAGATGTCAGGCAGACAGGGGCAGCCAAAATTAGGAGAGGGGCTACTGGGCTCTTTGTATGCTGATGTCTTAAAAGTTCCCTTCACTGGAACTAAGGGGCGGAGCCCAACCCCTGAAAAACAACCCCCTCCACCCATAATCCCCCCTACCCCAAACTTTACACTTGGCACAATGCAGTCAGGCAAGTACCGTTCTCCTGGCAACCGCCAAACCCGGACACGCCCATCGGATTGCCAGACAGAGAAGCGTGATTGGTCACTTCAGAGAACACGTCTCCACTTCTCTAGAGTCCAGTGGCGGCGCGCTTTACACCGCGGCATCCCACGCTTTGCATTGCACTTGGTGATGTGCGGCTTGGATGCAGCTGCTCGGCCATGGAAACCCATTCCATGAAGCTCTCTACGCACTGTTGTTGTGCCAATCTGAAGGCCGCATGGAGTTTGGAGGTCTGTAG
>NW_017307617.1:352620-373550 GCF_000935625.1 Nanorana parkeri
GTCTTCCCTGCAACACTTTCATTGACTTCGGATGAAAAACAAATGCAGCAAGAAAACAAAACAAAAAAGAAGTAGGAAAACATCATCATCAGGAAGATCGGCGATAGGAGAGCTCTACCCACCGAGCCGCACAGGAAATGAACGCGGCAATTATTTCCTGCTAATGGGGGACAAATGTTAAACAAATTATTTGTATATTTCAGAACACAAAAGCCAATTACTGCAGCGTGGACTAGAGGAAGACTTTTATGAATCTGCTGTTATTACCCGACTAAGTGCATCCAATTTTCTACATGGGCCTGTGCTCCGTTCCTGGATGCCCATCTTTGGCCTGTGAAGGCTGCAGTTAACCCCTTTATTACAGGAGGGGGCGGAGACAAGACCTGTCACCCTGAGAGAGCAGCAGTAAGCGGTCTTAATTACAAGAGGGGCGGAGACAAGACCAGTCACCCTGCACAATTGAGAGAGAGCAGCAGTGACTGGTCTTTATTACAGGAGGGGGCGGAGAAGAGACCAGTCACCCTGCACAAGGAGAGAGCACCAGTGACCGGTCTTTATTAGAGGAAGGGCGGAGACAAGAACAGTCACCCTGCACAAGGAGAGAGCACCAGTGACCGGTCTTTATTAGAGGAGGGGCGGAGACAAGACCAGTCACCCTGCACAAGGAGAGAGAGCAGCAGTGATCGGACTTTATTACAGGAGGGGGCGGAGACAAGACCAGTCACCCTGCACAAGGAGAGAGCACCAGTGACCGGTCTTCATTAGAGGAGGGGCGGAGACAAGACCAGTCACCCTGCACAAGGAGAGAGAGCAGCAGTGAGCGGTCTTTATTACAGGAGGGGGCAGAGACAAGACCAGTCACCCTGAACAATGAGAGAGGAGCAGTGAGCAGTCTTTATTATAGGAGGGGCGGAGACAAGACCAGTTACCCTGCACAAGGAGAGAGAGCAGCAGTAAGCGGTCTTTATTACAAGAGGGGTGGAAACAAGACCAGTCACCCTGCAGAAGGAGAGAGCAGCAGTGAGCAGTCTTTATTACAAGAGGGGGGGAAACAAGACCAGTCACCCTGCAGAAGGAGAGAGCAGCAGTGAGCAGTCTTTATTATGGGAGGGGGCGGAGACAAGACCAGTCACCCTGCAGAAGGAGAGAGCAGCAGTGAGCAGTCTTTATTATGGGAGGGGGCGGAAACAAGACCAGTCACCCTGCAGAAGGAGAGAGAGAGAGCAGCAGTGAGCGGTCTTTATTACAGGAAGCTCCAAGTCTCACACGGGATTACTGCACAGATCTGGATGAAATACACAAAGCTCTCCAAGATTCAACAAGAACACACATGACTCTGCTGATCCCGGAGTTCAGCTTTTAGGTCGGGTGTACATCTGTTGTAAAGAGTAAAGGATCATCCAGCAATGTGCGTCATCAGTTTGTACTTTGAGATTGTGGATATTGTTTTCTCTTTACAGTTGGAGTTTTGCTTTAACAACGACCGGTACCTGCTCAGTGACTATGTACATGGACTCTATAGTCACCTGGGTCTGCGCAAATTTACTAATAGGCCACAATGGCTTGTAAAAGGTAAATTCCACGGCTTGTTCACTTAGAGATCAGCAGCTCATTACAACTCGGTCTATGTGCACATAAATACATAGGTCGGCCCCTGGAGGACTCTGCTGGGCTTTCTGCAAACCGCAGGGATTTGTGACTAATGCGTGGGACAAAATCTACCTGCAGGATAAAGACCAATTAGGGGCTTTGCATGTGAAGGGGAGGGGGTTTGGGGGGGGACGCAAAAGGAAACTGTTTCCTCGGGTTCCAGGGAAGATATGTTGTGTGCGCAGGCTTCAGTGCCCTGTCCTATTAGGGCCATCTGCTCGCTCCTGCTGGACCCATAAGCTGGCACAGCGACGCTTGCCAGCGACGGGGGACGGCGGCCAAGAGCGGCAGTGAAGTTCATCCATCGTACAGTCTCCCAGCTAAATGGTGATACGGCATGCCATCAGCTGGGGTGGGCTCACATAAAGAGGACCGGGCATGAAAGAGCTTATGCAAGAATGTAAATATTCGGTCTTAAAGGAGCACTATGATGTCAGTGTTTTTCCCCATAGTTCTCCTTAGGGTAACGGGAGGACACAAACTAGCGTCCTCCCGTTACCCTAAGCTCAGTATACCGTGAGTTACAGCTCGCGGTATACTGAGACGCCACAGCTGAAGCGGATCCCGACAATTATGTCTGGATCCGCCCAGCTGCGTGAGTGACAGCTGGCTCTGCCTATCTAGAGGCAGATCCAGCTGTACCCGCCCCCTCCCCCGTCCGTTCCGCCAGTCAGCGCTGGAGGATCGGAGCGGGGGCAATCCAGCCCCTCCCCCTGTCGCGGCAGAGAGCCGTGACAGGATCGAGAGGTGAGCGAACGCCGGTATGTGTTCGCTCACCTCCCGATCTACTGAGCCGACCTGTGACAGTCTCATTGTCACAGGTCGGCTAGAACTATGAGGTGAGTGAGAAGCACCCCCCCTCCCCCCACACATAGTTCTCCTTTAAAGCTCAACTGTCACTTTAAATAAATTCCGGGTGCATTTAAAACAAGAGGTGCGCACTGATTTACAGCTGATTTCTTTAGAAAGCAGCCACAACCTGAGTAGAAAACCCTTTCCCCTTCAAGCATGCTGCAGAGGAGGACCCTTGAGCTCTGCTTGGAAGCAGCAGCCTCCCTACCGAGGTCTAGCACTAAGTCTTGCTAAGTCAGAGCTAAAACTCTTCAATCAGCAAATCTCACTCTCCACGTTCCAGTTTCTCACCTTGTGACTTGCTACAAAGTTACAATGCTGCAGTCTGATCACATGACATATGTGGCACAGCAAGGGTTAAAGTACTCTGTGCTGGCAGCACGTTGGAGAGTCAGACCGCTGCTCTCACACACAACAGCCTGGGTCTTCAGTGGTCTGTCACTCCCACCTGATCACAGCTCCAATCAACAGTGCTCTGGTTCCCCCGAGTAGTGCTGTTGATTGGAGCAGTGTGCAGAGTGGGCGTGTCAGATTGCTGGAGAACCCAGCAGGTGCATGTGCGTGGGAGCAGGGCCCCGACTCTCCAACGTGCTACCAGCACTTGGTATTGCTGCGGCACATGCAGTGGCATAACAATCACCATAACGACCCTGGCGGCCGCTATGGGGCCCGGGATGCAGGGGGGCCCGGCCAGGACATCCCCCTTATGCCTGGGTCGCTATGGCATCTCAGGCTGCTGGCTGTCACTGGCGGCTGTGAGGAGGAACGCGCCGCTATTCACATGTGCAGCAGCGCGTTCCTCCTCACAGCCGCTGCTGGGACAGTGACAACCTGCAGCTTCGGAGGAGGTGGCTGGGCCCGTCGTCGGCAGCGATGGAGGAGGGGGGCCCAGTGAGGGAGGAGGCGGGGCCCGCAAACGATCGTGGAGGAGAAGGAGGCGGACAGAGGATCGGAGCAGACAGGTAAGAGGTCTTGACCGCCCACCTGAGACCCTACAGAGCCCACCATAGGGAGTCTATGGTGGCCTCTGCCGGGTCATCCTCAGGTGGGCTGTTTGGGTTATCAGGTGGGCTTATCTAGAAATCACAGGGCCCCCATACAAAATTTTGCTCTGTGATTTCTCGTTTCGCCCCTGGGCACACGGCAACTAAAAAAACATAATAAGTACATAGTGTTCAATCGGGCTTTACATTTTCCAGCATACGCACAGATCTCAGATACACTCGAACCCGAATTCCCACCTTCCAGCCTGCACAGCGCAAAGTCCAGCAGCCCACAGCATTCAAAAAGAGTTCACGTTTGCAGAGGAATTCTGATTGATTGCTGTACGCAGTTGCACTTTGGTCCTTGCGTTGTTTTAATAATTATTACCAGGCATGTCAAAAACCCAAAAGACGCGGCCCGGGGGCCTTTTGTTCCTCCGCGAATGAACGCTCTCCACATACATATTATATAGATTACTAATAAATAAGCAATAGGTCATGCCGTGTGATAAGTCTCGGCAGGGATACTGCCATAAACTATTCAGAGAATCTCGGATAGGGTCCTCCTCATTATAAAGAGATCGGCATATGAAACAGAAATCACAAGCCGAGCAGCTCTGCGGCTACACGCCAAGTACCCGGCGTGTGCAAGTAAATTATTAAGGGGCCGAAACGGCTTCGGTGTTTGGATGGTTCTGAGAAATGACACCGAGGTATGGAAACCGGCTACCGTGGCCATTCTGCAAGACCATCAGTTTGCCACCAGCTCTCCCTCCTCATGCCAATCCTGTTGCCCCCAGCCGGCACAGAACTCTAAGGCCCAGCTGCACTGATTAGGCCATCGGGGGGCACCATGCCCATCCTGCAGGACCATCAGGCTGTTTTCACTGTGACAGTGCAATGTTCTGCATACTACAGCAGCCAATAATATCGCTGTTTATTGAAGTCAGGTGCAGGAGAAATGCAGAGAGACGAGCAGCAGCCTGGCCTTACCTAATCGGTGCAGCTGGCCCCAGGGCCCTGCCCTGCCTGTGGCGGAAGGATTGGAATGAAGAGAGAGCCGGTGGCAAACAGGCATGAGTTAAAGCCCAACTCTGCTCTGTCTGCTCCCTCCCCCCAGGGGACCCCTTTGCCTCTCTAATGCCTGCCCCAGAGGAGACCTCTCCCCTTGAAGCCTCTCCAGCATTATACACACACACACACATATATATATATATATAACACACACGGACCGAACGGCAGTAAGCGAATAGCTGAATGCTGCCGAGCGGCATTTGGCTCGGCTATTTTGCTTGGTAACGCTGAGGTACCGAGCAGAATAGAAAAGAAGTGAAATAAATGTTTTAAAAGATTAAAAAAGTTGAAAAAATTGTTTTCAAATGTAGGAACATTTTTAACCACACGCATCTCCTTCTTAGACTCTTCACACCCCTCCTGAGACCCTCCATAGCCCTCCTTAGACCCTATGCACCCCTCCTAAGATCGTCCACACCCCTCTTGAGAGCCTCCACAACCCCCCCCTTGAGCTCTTCCGCACCCCTTCTGAGACCCTCCAAAGCCCTCCTGAGATCCACCAAAGCCCTCTTGAGATCCTCCATAGCCCTCCTGAGATCCTCCATAGCCCTCCTAAGATCCTCCACACCTCTCCTGAGATCCTCCATAGCCCTCCTAAGATCCTCCGCACCTCTTCTGAGATCCTCCAAAGCCCTCCTGAAACCCTCGGCCTGAGATATCAGGCCGGCACCCTGGAGCAGAGCGACAGCACAGAGTATGAAAAAAATTCTTATAAATTGCTGTATAATGTATTTCTGGGATTTGTAGTCCTCTAAAGCTGATGGTATTATTTTGCATTGCTGTAGAATGTATTGCTGGGATTTGTAGTCCTCTATAGCCGGTGCCATTCTGCACAATGTATTGCTGAGATTTGTAGTCCTCTATAGCCGGTGCTATTCTGCACAATGTATTGCTGAGATTTGTAGTCCTCTATAGCCGGTGCTATTCTGCATAATGTATTGCTGAGATTTGTAGTCCTCTATAGCCGGTGCCATTCTGCATAATGTATTGCTGAGATTTGTAGTCCTCTATAGCCGGTATTCTACATTGCTCTATAACAAAAACAAACCGAAGAGATACTTTATGACTTGCTGTCCAGCAAGTGCATTTGCGGTATTTGCAGGACAGCATGACCAGCTTCTTGACTATATTTGCTACCTGTAGACGCTCGATAATGCTCGTCCGGCGCCAAAAGGGTTACGCGGATCTTTGGCGCAGACTGTATCCATGACGCTAATGCCAATCCCCCACTCACCTGACCTCCAACACCGCACAATCTCTGCAGCAGCCATTTGCACTTAGTAAAAGGCCACGGACCTATTGATTTGTGGAAGATTGTGACTGCCGCCGCGATCCAACCTTACACAGCTCCTGTACTGAAATCCATCACGTAGCATTCCCCAGGGGCCCCACCCGGACAAGGCCGAGAATTATGGAGACACTTCTTCTGTTACTTTATATCTGCGGAGAAATCGCCTTCATGTTCCCGGCGCTGCATCTGACGGGAGGAAAATGAGCTCCTAATGCCGGCATCGATTGCCATGTCTCGCGGATCACTTCTCAGCGAGGATCCGAAACTGGAAACTTAATGAACCTCCGGCTTCTATTAGGGGATTCACCCAACTTTTTGTGTTGCAGTGCTCCGGTCTTTTTATACTTAAAGGAGAACTATGGGGTTAAGTCTTTTCCCCATAGTTCTCCTTAGGGTAATGGGAGGACACAAACTAGCATCCTCCCGTCACCCCAGGCTCAGTATATAGGGAGCTGTAGCTCGCGGTATACTGAGACGCCGCAGCTAAAGCGGATCCCGACAATTGTGCCGGTATCCGCCCAGCTGCATGACTGACAGCTGGCTCTGCCTATATAGAGGCAGAGCCAGCTGTACCCGCCCCCTCCCCCGTCCGTTCCGCCAGTCAGCGCTGGTGGATCGGAGTGGGGAATCCAGCCCCTCCCCTGTCACGGCAGAGGGCCGTGACAGGATCGAGAGGTGAGCGAACGCCGGTATGTGTTCGCTCACCTCCCGATCTACTGAGCCGACCTGTGACAGTCTCATTGTCACAGGTCGGCTAGAACTATGAGGTGAGTGAAAAGCCCCTCCCCCTCATAGTTCTCCTTTAAAGTGTTTCTAAACCCCAAACTTCTTATTTCAGTGTTGGACGGAACGCTGAGGGGTTAGAACCTTTGTGCGGTTTTATTTGCCCGTCGGTCTCCCAGCTGGAGGAAATTCACCCTCTACACACTAATCAGCATAAAAGGTAGCCACACACTAGTAGATCGTATACGAACGGTCTTCCGAACAAAATTCGAACAGTTGATGGTAGCGATGCACCGCTACTAGTATCGGTATCAGTGCCGATACCGAGTATTTGGGCGAGTACTCGTCCAAACGCTCCCGATGCCTAGCCTCATACTGGAACTTCCGGTATCAGGAAGCCAGGCAGCAAGTCATTACACGCTGCCCTGCTTCCTGATTGGCCAGGTGACAAGGGAGCATGGAGCCGGCGTTCTGGCCAATCAGGGAGCCTAGAGGGTGCGGGTAATGACTCCTTATTGGCTAGCTTTCTACCTATTTATTGTAACAATTGTCAATTTGTTGCCTGTGTAAGGTCACAACTTCCCATTCGTTGCTCGTATATTGTCAATATTGCCCATGTATGGTCATGATTGCCCATTTGTTTCCCATGTATTGTAACAATTGCCCATTTGCTGCCCAGGTATGGTCACAACTGATGTTGTCTGTGTGGGTGTGGATCCAGAGTTGTTTGAGGGCCCTACTACTATGATTAAATTATCAGATCATGCCCCTAAAAGACCACACCCCGAATTTGCCATGGCATGCCTCGTGTGCCAGACGGTCCCACATGCCAAAGTCTCATAGTAATGGGGTTGCAGGTATAAACATGAAGGTGCCATGGCGTGACCTCTAGCTGGAGTACTGGTAAAGCATAAGAGGCCACTTGGTGATTCAGCCTGCATGACTCTGCCCATATCTGAATTTCAGTTTCGGCGAGCCGATTTTATTTAATTTTCATAATTGTGATGGATCCTGTTGGCCCGACAGATCCTGCAATGACTCCTGTCACAATTCAGAAGGGAGACCGTTCGTCTACTTCATTAACGCCTATTCCCCAACAAGCCGTAATGTTTACTGCAACCATAACCACGCATTGTTCTCTTTACACTCTAACAAAATGTCCTCATTCTATCCACTAAATTGCTATTTTACAGCTCGAAAACCCATTTAAAAAAAAAACAAAAGGAGCAGAACGCCATAAACCGCACCTACCGCAATGGCGGCGTGGCAGCTGCTGCGCGGCTCAGCAGATTGCTCCTTCGCCACATCGAGTATTTATGTTTACGCGCTTGATTAATTAATGACGACGCGGAGACGCTTTCCAGATAAAGGCACCCGGAGCAACGAGTCATCTAATCGGCGGCCTGACAAAACGTCTGATCAGCGCCGAATAGCAAAACTTCAGGTCTGCGTCCTGCGCTGGGTTAACTGGCGCGTCTGTATACCGATTTGTGATCGTTCTAGATACAAACTATTGGCAATAAGCAATCCATCACTGATCAATATCAAACATTGCAACACGCGCGGTTTTTGTTGCGCTGAAAATAACGGCGATCCGTCGGTCATCAATCGAAACCTTTAATTAGAAATGGCTGATTAGTCCATCCGCATTTCCATTGGTTCTCTGACCCACATGCAGAGTCCATATGGTTCAATAGCTCTTTAAATCGATCGCATGGAGGGCCTTTGGTATGTGATTTTAATTTAAGTCACAATGAATGATCATCTGAAGGGTCATATTGATACATACTGATCGTTATAATTTTATAATCAAAGAAGAAAAAAGATAAAAGTCCATTGAGTCCAATAATATCAAGGTTAGACTGCAACTGTCATTGATTGCACAGTATCAGGGCACACAAGTGTGTGCTGCTAGCTCATAGGTGGAATGTAGATTGATGTTCTCTCAGGACAGGGAACTGTACTTACAGACTGCAGTTGTCAACAGGTTAAGATTGACACGCAGGAACAGATTTACCACCAACTATCTTATGTGAGGGTCTACCCTGTTTCCCCGAAAATAAGACCTACCCCGAAAATAAGACCTAGTACTATTTTTGGCAATTGCTAAAATATAAGACCTACCCCGAAAATAAGATCTAGCTGTGACCATTCCCAGGGCCAGTGGTGGCACAAGGGGGAACTCGAAGAGCCGCGGGAGAGGCAGGAGAGAATCAGCGGTGCCAATGAAGCAAGGCGGCACCGGAGGGAGCAGAGCCGCATAAGCCGATGCCTCCTCTATAGCGCCGGCTCCTGTCGCAGGCGGAGTGATACCAAATGTGCTCCGCCTGTGAGGAATCGATGAATCGATAGTGAAAGCGCGCTTCGCTCATTCTGGCCAGCGATTGGTTAGTAAATTGCTCTTGGAAAGGTACGGCACCCCTGATTGCCCTGATCACCATATTTTTGTACATGAATATATGTAGACTGTTGTACATTAAGCAAAAATAAATAAATAAGACCTCCCCCGAAATCAGCGCCGAATAGCAAAACTTCAGGTCTGCGTCCTGCGCTGGGTTAACTGGCGCGTCTGTATACCGATTTGTGATCGTTCTAGATACAAACTATTGGCAATAAGCAATCCATCACTGATCAATATCAAACATTGCAACACGCGCGGTTTTTGTTGCGCTGAAAATAACGGCGATCCGTCGGTCATCAATCGAAACCTTTAATTAGAAATGGCTGATTAGTCCATCCGCATTTCCATTGGTTCTCTGACCCACATGCAGAGTCCATATGGTTCAATAGCTCTTTAAATCGATCGCATGGAGGGCCTTTGGTATGTGATTTTAATTTAAGTCACAATGAATGATCATCTGAAGGGTCATATTGATACATACTGATCGTTATAATTTTATAATCAAAGAAGAAAAAAGATAAAAGTCCATTGAGTCCAATAATATCAAGGTTAGACTGCAACTGTCATTGATTGCACAGTATCAGGGCACACAAGTGTGTGCTGCTAGCTCATAGGTGGAATGTAGATTGATGTTCTCTCAGGACAGGGAACTGTACTTACAGACTGCAGTTGTCAACAGGTTAAGATTGACACGCAGGAACAGATTTACCACCAACTATCTTATGTGAGGGTCTACCCTGTTTCCCCGAAAATAAGACCTACCCCGAAAATAAGACCTAGTACTATTTTTGGCAATTGCTAAAATATAAGACCTACCCCGAAAATAAGATCTAGCTGTGACCATTCCCAGGGCCAGTGGTGGCACAAGGGGGAACTCGAAGAGCCGCGGGAGAGGCAGGAGAGAATCAGCGGTGCCAATGAAGCAAGGCGGCACCGGAGGGAGCAGAGCCGCATAAGCCGATGCCTCCTCTATAGCGCCGGCTCCTGTCGCAGGCGGAGTGATACCAAATGTGCTCCGCCTGTGAGGAATCGATGAATCGATAGTGAAAGCGCGCTTCGCTCATTCTGGCCAGCGATTGGTTAGTAAATTGCTCTTGGAAAGGTACGGCACCCCTGATTGCCCTGATCACCATATTTTTGTACATGAATATATGTAGACTGTTGTACATTAAGCAAAAATAAATAAATAAGACCTCCCCCGAAAATAAGACCTAGTGTGTTTTTTTGAGCCAAAAAAAAAATAAGACAGTGTCTTAATTTAGGGGAAACACGGTACCTGACTGCATACAAATTGAATGAATAAATAGTTGCTGGCAAATCTTAAAGTGGACCATTACCCACACCATATTTTTGTACATGAATATATGTAGACTGTTGTACATTAAGCAAAAATAAATAAATAAGACCTCCCCCGAAAATAAGACCTAGTGTGTTTTTTTGAGCCAAAAAAAAAATAAGACAGTGTCTTAATTTAGGGGAAACACGGTACCTGACTGCATACAAATTGAATGAATACATAGTTGCTGGCAAATCTTAAAGTGGACCATTACCCTCATCTTCAAAATAACAACAAACACACCCTTAGCAATGTTTAGTAATAACAATCTACAAGCAGATACTTCTAGACAATTGCCGGAATTTTATTCTTTGCACACCTTATATTTCCTCCCCATTCTTCTCACAGCGGCCATTTTAACTAAGGGCAGATTAACATATCTCCTTTTACTTCCTGGAACTCTGGCACATGTGACCAGGACGTGTGACCCTGCAGATCCTCTCAGGGGCGGAAAATGCCTTTCCCTGAGATCTCCCAGCAATGCTCTGCTGATGTCACGTTCCCAGGATGCAACGCTTGGGCACAGATTACATCATTTGTGCCAAAGAGGACCAGGAAGTGGAAAAACAAGAAATTGTAAGTAAAATAAAAATACGTTTGTTTAGCCAATGAATGTGGGATGATTTTATAGTTTGATTATTATAGACAGCTCCTATTTTGGGATTCCGTATTTTCGGGGAACTTTGCTTATTATAGATTGACGCTGGAACCCAGGAGTTTTTTGTCCACTTTATTGTTATTTGAGGCGCTTTTTCTTTCCCCATTTGTTATTATTATGATTTTATATCACTATGCAGAGCTGTGCGCTGGTATGGTTTTTAGTCAAAGGGGGTAAAGGTTCACTTTAAACTGGCTACACACGGTGCAATCAATGTAACATCGTCATGTACTTATGTACTGGATGGGCCCACCTATACAGTCCAGTCGATTATTGGATCCCCACATCCCACCTTTTATAGCTGTTCGGTGATTGCTGCACATTTTTCTATTTTAGTTCATTTCAGTTTTACACACCGATTCACTTTTGTTGTGTTCTGTGGCCCCGCCCCTTCGCTCACATTTCCCGGGTTGTCATGGGGGAACGATATGCAAAAGATCCCCCGTGTGAGTAACAGATACATGCCAGGATTCCATACAGAACACTTCGCTAGACTAGTGCTGCCGGCCTTTAAAATGGACACAGTCACTCTCCCCCCAGTTATCAGTCTGCTGCAGGCAAGAAGAAGCATTTTCTCAGTATCACCTCCCGCCAGTGATCAGTCTGCAACATTGTAACTTTGTAGTTTTTGGTTGTGTTCACAAATTTCTGATACAGATCAGCCCTTAGTGACTTGCTACAAAGGCACCAATCTTTATATGATTGCGTCCTCTGTGAGCCAGCAATTAGTAGGTGGTGACCCTGGGTGATGCCTGAACGGAGATGGCCGATAAAAGGTATTGTCAGGGGGAGTTCCTGGATCTCTGGGAGAAGAAATAAATACCTGGAAGTGTTAAGGTGCCCATACACTTTACAACCCTCGCAAGACTTTTGTCTTGCGAGGGTTGTAAAGTACTTAAAAGAACGTACGATCTGCCCATCTTGGACAGGCAGATCGTACTTGCGATCATCGCAAGCCCGCCCCCCTGAGGGGCGGGCTTACGATGACTGCAATGAGGGGCGGGCTTAAGATGACTGCAAACGGGCTGTGTGCGCGTGCGCACACCGGCCCGTTCGGCAGTTGGCGAACCAGCAGGCCACTAACTCGCCGAGAATCGTACGATTCCCGGCGGGTTTTCTAGCCTGCTGGTTCGACGGAAGACGTGCGACCGTACAGTAGAAACGGTCGCACTCCTTCCATACACTGCACGATTCTCGTACCATCGCTGGATTTCCCGCGGTTCTCGTACGAGAATCGTGCAGTGTATGGGCACCTTTACATTGACACATTAATCATCATACATATATGGTTTTTAGTCAAAGGGGGTAAAGGTTCACTTTAAACTGGCTACACACGGTGCAATCAATGTAACATCGTCATGTACTTATGTACTGGATGGGCCCACCTATACAGTCCAGTCGATTATTGGATCCCCACATCCCACCTTTTATAGCTGTTCGGTGATTGCTGCACATTTTTCTATTTTAGTTCATTTCAGTTTTACACACCGATTCACTTTTGTTGTGTTCTGTGGCCCCGCCCCTTCGCTCACATTTCCCGGGTTGTCATGGGGGAACGATATGCAAAAGATCCCCCGTGTGAGTAACAGATACATGCCAGGATTCCATACAGAACACTTCGCTAGACTAGTGCTGCCGGCCTTTAAAATGGACACAGTCACTCTCCCCCCAGTTATCAGTCTGCTGCAGGCAAGAAGAAGCATTTTCTCAGTATCACCTCCCGCCAGTGATCAGTCTGCAACATTGTAACTTTGTAGTTTTTGGTTGTGTTCACAAATTTCTGATACAGATCAGCCCTTAGTGACTTGCTACAAAGGCACCAATCTTTATATGATTGCGTCCTCTGTGAGCCAGCAATTAGTAGGTGGTGACCCTGGGTGATGCCTGAACGGAGATGGCCGATAAAAGGTATTGTCAGGGGGAGTTCCTGGATCTCTGGGAGAAGAAATAAATACCTGGAAGTGTTAAGGTGCCCATACACTTTACAACCCTCGCAAGACTTTTGTCTTGCGAGGGTTGTAAAGTACTTAAAAGAACGTACGATCTGCCCATCTTGGACAGGCAGATCGTACTTGCGATCATCGCAAGCCCGCCCCCCTGAGGGGCGGGCTTACGATGACTGCAATGAGGGGCGGGCTTAAGATGACTGCAAACGGGCTGTGTGCGCGTGCGCACACCGGCCCGTTCGGCAGTTGGCGAACCAGCAGGCCACTAACTCGCCGAGAATCGTACGATTCCCGGCGGGTTTTCTAGCCTGCTGGTTCGACGGAAGACGTGCGACCGTACAGTAGAAACGGTCGCACGCCTTCCATACACTGCACGATTCTCGTACCATCGCTGGATTTCCCGCGGTTCTCGTACGAGAATCGTGCAGTGTATGGGCACCTTTACATTGACACATTAATCATCATACATGTACTTAATGAGAAAAATATATCTGAAGCTAGGTCCACTCCAAAGAACCCGTGTGAGGTCAGCTACTGAAGATGGTTGAGAAGACTCGGCTCACAATCCTCATTCCAATTCATCCCAAAGTGCTCAGTAGGGTTGAGGTCGGGGCTCTGTGCAGGACACTCGAGTTCCTCCCACCAAGCTGGTCACACCATGTCTTTATGGAGCTGGCTTTGTACACGGGGGACAGTCATGGTGGGACAGAAAAGGGTCTTCACCAAACTGTGACCACAAGGCTGGAAGATCACAATTGTCTACAATGTGTTTGTATGATGGAGGATTACCAGAACCTTCACTGGAGACACCTGAGCTCTATCCTTTGAAAGGGTCCACATACTTTTGGCTATATAGTTGGTGTCAAGTGTCCACGTTTGGCCATATACTGTGTGTCACCCTCACACACAACGATGAAATGTATTTTCCAGAAGGATCTCATTCTTCTGGCGGCGGAGTGCATCTGTTCCCGTTCCCTATGAACTGCCGGAATGCAGAAATGAGATTTCACTTTAACGCGACGGCTCTCCGGTTTTATTGGCCCTGGAATGATGGTTTGTGACAGTCGACACAAGCCGGGTTATTTGCCACGCTGCTATAATCCAGAAAAGATTAAGCGAAATCTGCCCCCCGAACGGAGGCGCTTTTTCCTCTCAGTAGTTCAAAAACGCATCTATTTAATTAACTTGACATGTTGTTAATTGAATTAGCCCAGAGTTAATCAGTCCAAATGTGCTTCCACATGGAATATGCCGCTTACGACTTTGCACTTTAAAAATGTAGAGGAAATGGTGGCGGAGAGGGGGGAGGGTTAACCCCTTTGGCACCAGGAACGGCAGCCAGGCACTGAATGTGGAGTGCCCCAGATGACCCACTTTAAATAAAACATGGAGCCTTGTGGCTGCAAAGGGCCCTCAGACTGGAGCTCAGAAATGGAAGGACGCATATCAGTCAAACCGGGGGATTTGTTTGTTTTTTTTGTCTCATTTGAAGCGCTCAGAATTGTTCTGAGCCAGTAAAACCTTCAATGATGTTACTGCCTCAGAGCTACTGTGTGGCCCTAACCTTCCGTCCTTCCATCACAGACATATCACAAAACTACTACAAAAGAAAAAGTAAGCAGCGTTTGCTGCATTACTCACCTTCAGTCCAGAGCTGTCCATTAATTCCTTCCCGGAGCGGATACCGGGTGACATCCTGCTGTGATGTCATCGCGCATGCGCGGTCATCTTATTGATACCAGCCGGCAGCCATCTTGGTGATGGATGCCGGCAGAGAGGAGGGGACTTTCACCCGGCGGGATAAGGTATGCCGCCGGGTCCCCTCTCCTGAAACTGTCAGGCTCTCAGTCTATGAACTAGTGGCCGACTTTTCAAAGGGGGTGTCACCAAAATTACTGTCAGTCCATTTGGTGTCACCCCTCCAGTAGTGTCACCCTGGTGCGGGCCACACCCCTTGTGACGCCACTGATTCCTTGCCACTAGTAGATGCCTTCAGTCTTCTGGGCCGAATGACGGCCAGCCTCATTCAACCCACTTCTTCTAAGTCCAGGCTGTCATGGCCCCATCCCCATGAAGGTGCTCCATCACACTAGACTACTACTAATACTACTACTACAAGTGGTGATTTCATTGCTGGTGCTTTTTAGAGAAGAGAAGAGACTTGATGTCACTGAACCAGACAGAAGAACCGTGGAAAGTATATGCTGGCTGGCAGTGCACGTTACCAGGGGGGTGCTGGTGGTGCAGGGTACCTCTGGCTCTGTCCAGCGTCCTGTCCAGCTTACGGACATTATTGGTCACCAGAAGCTGGGCAGAACACCAGCCAGAGCATCCCGCTCAGCTTCTGGCAACCAGTGACATCAGTGAGCTGGGTGGAACACCAGCCAGAGCGTCACAGGTTGCTACGAGCTCTTAGCAACCTGGGGCACTCTGGCCAGAAAGGGGGTGGCAGGTGTGCCCACCCCATGTGACCCAATGAGATGCCAACTCAGGCTGCCTCATTATAGGGATTGCCCCCAATGGGAAGATTCACTCTCTCCGTCCAGGTGACCATCGTCACAGGACTGAAAGTTGGGGAAAATCCAACATTTTGTGTTAGCAGAAAAAGACGAGAGAGTTCTGCTGACTATGGATGAGTGAACTGAGCAAAGTTGGGTTCGCTGGACGTCCACCCAACCCAGGAAAAAAATAGATAAACCTGAACTTTGTGGTGAACCCCACTAAAAAGTCTACCTATCTTTATCTGCCCTTTCTCAAGGGCAGTTTGCAAACTTTGCTTCAAACAAGACCAGGACCACGGGTGTCTCTAGATGCTGGGATTTGTGGTGCTGGTGGTACATGCTAACCAGGCAGGAAGCGGGGCCTTCGGTGATGCACTCTAACCGGGGAGGTATGGTGTTACACGCTAACCGGTGGGGTACGAGTATGGTCAGGACCGGATTTACTCTCTGCTGCCCCAAGGCCAGGTTCCTCAATGCGCCCCACTACCCGCTGCATACAAGTGATCTCAGCGACATCGCCGGGATCACTTCGCCGCTGTACATTTAGCTTTGCTTGCCCCAAGCAGGGCTAAATGTAGATAACAACTACCCGCCCAGCACCCGGAAGTGCATGTCCCGGGCGTCAGGAGATAGGAATTCCACACCCTCCACACCCCTGCTGCCCCTCTACTCCCTGCTGCCCCAAGGCCGGGTCTTGGTTGGCCTTGTGGGAAATCCGGCCCTGACTATGGTATTACAATCTAACAGGTGGAGAGGTGGCCTCTGCATGCTCTGGCCATCATCCTGCCCCGTGATGTTGCTGGCTGCCAGGAGCTGGGAGGGACATCGGTCAGGGTGTACCGCTCAGCTCCTGGCAATCAATGAAATCACTGGTTGCCAGGAGCTGAGCAAAAGGGTCTGGCCAGAGGGTCCCAGGTTGCTATGAGCTTTTAGCAGTCTGGGATACTCTGGCCGGAAATAGGGCGCCATGTGCCTGTCCAGCGGACCCCAAAGAGATGCTGCCTGATTTGACAGCGTCAGACAGCCTCATTATAGGGGCAGCTCTTCAGGGGACGGCTCTGTAGGGGTTAGTCCCTGTATGCAGGCCCAGATTTACTCTCTCTGCTGCCCCAAGGCTGGGTTCCTCAATTGCCCACAGCCGGGCTAAATGTAGAAAAAAAACTACTCGCACGGAAGCTGTGCTGCCCCTCTACTGCCTGCTGCCCCAAAGCCGGGCATTGGTGGCCTTGTGGGAAATCCGGCCCTGCTTGTATGACCGACTCTATTAAACAAAAGCATTTATATTTCTGTCCGAGTTCCCCTCACTTCCTGCCTAGTACAACATTGTCAGCAGCACAGGAAGTGAGGGGAAATCTCCGCAGCAGAGCCCCGGCAGGGATGATAAAACAACCGTCACTGTCCCATCCAAAACTGAGACGGAAATCTTTCGGCCGGACACTTTGAAGAAATTGCTGTAAGTGGGCTTCGATTTCCCGCACCTCTTTTATTTTGTAGCTGAATTCGAGTTGATACTTTACAAACAGATCATTTACTATGCACTTGATCTATTTAAATGTCTTCCTGACTCGTTCAGTATCACAGCGGAGAAGGCGTTCAAAGTGGACATTTCCTCGGGGCCTGTAATTTTCTGACGACCGGATTGATCAAATGTCTTCGCTGGTTCGCTGCCGGTTTTAATTTTTTTTTAATGTTCTTTTTAATGATTAAAGTTGCGACTCATTAAAAACAACATTTTCTTCGTTTAACTCCAAATAAATGACTAACAACATCAAAGAGCCGCAGAACACATCCATGTTAATGAAATGAAACAAGTCTTATCTCTTCCTTCACGTTTTCATTTTATTTCCAGCGTCTGAAAATACGAGGGGTGGACGGAAATTTCAAAAACAAATTTAAAGGGGATGTTTGATAAGTTTAAGGTGTTTTGCTGTGTTTTTTTTTTTTTTGCATTCCTTAAAAAGTGGACCTGTCATCAGATATATTTTTTCATGTTAAAGCCCATTTCCAGAATTCCCCCCATCCCTGCCCCCGTCCCCTGCCCCAGTCCCCTGCCCCCGTCCCCTACCCTTCTTCTGCAATGCCTTTTCCAAGTGAAGACCGCTGCAGCTCCGGGCCCACCGCCAACCACTCATGCAGCCACCCCTAGCTGTGACATCATCACGCCGCTGACCACTCATGCAGCCGTGACATCATCACACCGCCATTGGAGTCTTTAGTATCTGTGAGGATCCCATCAATTGCCAGCCAATGACAACAGCCTGAGGACCCCTCATTATAGGTATGGCCCTGGTAGTACATAAGACCAAGCAGTAGTAGTAGCAGTAAGACTTTGCAAGTGCAGAAAAAATGCCTGTTGATCAGAAATGAACTCGGCTCCTAATTTCTTATTGAAGACTAAAGCTGGCCATACACCTATAGATTGTCTGCAGATTTTCCATGGTCAGATGGAAAAAGTGCAACAGATTCCTCCATCTATGCTAAACTGTGTGGATGGAGGAATCTCCCACTTAGCATAAATGGAGGAATCTATTGCACTTTATCCATCTGACCATGGAAAATCTGCAGACAATCTATAGGTGTATGGCCAGCTTAAAAGGAGAACTATGGGATCAGTGTTTTCCCCCATAGTTCTCCTAAGGGTTACGGGGGGACACAAACTAGCGCTCCTCCCGTCACCCAAAGCTCAGTATATAGGGAGCTACAGCTTGCTGTATAATGAGACCGCCGCAGCCAGGACGGACCCCGACATTACTGTTGAGATCCACCCAGCTGCGTGATAGACAGTTGGCTCTGCCCATCTAGAGGCAGAGCCAGCTGTACCCGCCCCCTCCCCCATCCGTTCCGCCAGTCAGCGCTGGAGGATCGGAGCGGGGGAATCCCTGAAGGGAGCCGTGAGTGACAGTCACAGCTCTCTGCACAGATAGATCGAGAAGTGAGCGAGCGACGGTATGTGTTCCCTCACCTCCCAATCTATTGAGCCGACGTGTGACAGTTTCATTGTAACACGTCGGCTCGAACTATGAGGCTGAGTGATTTTCACTCACCTCATAGTTCTCCTTTAACACTGCCTTTTCTGGACTAAAAATGCAAGAAATGGTGTCCAGCTTTTTTTTTGCCCAGCTGCGGGCAGCAGTCACAGGCTTTACATGATTGTTAATCTAGAATGATGTGGACACTCTGAGTAGTGGGGACCCCCATAGACTATTGGATGTCTAGGCTGGACCACTGGCTGGAGCTTGCACGGTATGCACTGGAGCTTCTGGTGTGCCCAAGAGGGCCTTTAGCACAACAGGAGGTGCGTTATGAAAAGGCGATGCCCCCTGACAGTGAACAGAGTCATGGATTATCAATGACTACAAAAATTCTGCTGCTGATGTTACAGGCTAGACTTGTGTCCCCCCAAAAAATTTAATTGATACCATTACCACCTTGTGCTACCTCTCCTCGCACTCTCAAGGTTCCCCACAATGTTTCCACGACTTGGCCTCTAATGTTGGTTGCGGGGTACATCCTGCGTTGGGCCGCACAGTGTCATTGGTTCTGAATGAAGGAGGTTCAGCAAGCAGGTGGGCAAATTGGCCAAATTATTCACCCATTCTGCCAACGGCTTGGATTAGAGTTCAACTCATGGCTGACTGGAACCCAGACGTTGCAGGATCACCACATAAGGGTTGGTAACCTGCAACATATTTCCCTTCTTGCGTCTAGATAAGCTTTTATTGGGGCACCAATGTCCAAACAAAGCCGGCCAATCAGTGACTCTGACCGAACTGCAATCTCTTCCATTGGCACAGACCATGTGAAAAGCCACCAGAGGAGCGCGGAGTCTCCTCCAGCTACCCGACCATTACCATCTGCTTATATCATTCAGCTGGACGAGTAAAATGGTTCCCTTCGAAGCTTGGAAGAAGTCGCGCCTGATTGAAGGCGGCTTCGACACGACAGCAACGGGTTAATCCAGATTGATAATATCAAAGAGCAATTCGGGGAGGCGGTCGGGGGCCGAGGTAGCTGAATTCCAAATATCTAACATTATTAATGCCGGAAAAGGTAAATGCCAAGCTTTGCATGCATCGTAAGGATATTGCAAGGACGTCCACTTAATGCCAAACACAGAAAGCCCAGAAAATCAGACCTGCCAATTCTCTTCAAAGTGTGTACATAAGGTTATTGTCACCTTGATGAGGCTCTTCAATGCCGGCCGACGTATACGGAACGCCGCCGTGTGGAACGCTTCTGCCGTTTCTTTACATCCAGCCTTTGATTATTGAGCGTCTCCTGCCATGTAAAGCACCTGGGAACCTGCCAGATGTCGCGTTCCATCAAACAAGGCAAAACATTTAATGCGGTTCGTCTAATTCACGCTAATTACGTAAATTGTATCTATATGTGAGGAAAACAAATCTCGAGGCAGAAAGAGCAAATCAGACGTTAATGCAATCGCAGAAATGTTCCATCTGTGGCTGATACCGCTGCAAGTTCCCATTACAGTTGATGCTATCGCAGAGCCGGTGCCCCTGGAGCACCAATCTGACCCCATTGCGACCATGTGGGCTTATTGGTTAGTACCAGGGGTCCACGGTTCAAATCCCGGTCAGAACACTATCTGCAAGGAGTTTGTATGGTCTCCCTGTGCTTGCATGTCTTCCTCCGGGTGCTCCCACACTCCAAAGACTGTTAATTGGCTCCTGTCTAGGTCCTATGTGCAACGGGGACCTTTAGATTGTAAGCTCCCGGAGTGCAGGGGCTAATGTGAATGTAGAGGTGTCCTTATTGGATTCCTGTTCCAGTAATACTAAATATGTGTGGCCCTTTTGGGTGATTTCCCTTCACTTCCTGTCCTGGACACACAACAGAAAGTAAGTAGATATTGGAGAGGAAAAGTGCTGCCAGGAGTCCATATTGGATTCTTGTTCCAGCAATAGCGGTGTGATGTTCAATTTCCTATCACTTCCTGTCCAGGTGACCGAATAGAAGGGGCTGAATCTCCTCAGCAGAAACACAGACATTGATAAAGCCCCGACAGAGGTTCCAACCAATACACTATAAAGCACAACTCCGTGCTCAGCCCCCTACCCGGTGCATATCCCCTTTAAACCGTTACCCCCACACCCGCTGTAGCATGTCCCCTTTAAACCTCCACCCCCGTTTAAAATCATACTTACTGATTTCTGAAGATTTCAAGCCGGTCAGATGATGGGCGGGATCCTCCTAGGATCTTCTTCTGGTGGGGGGCAGTCCAGGATGATGCAGAGAGAACCTCTTTCTGTTACATTATACTGTGAAAGAAGGGTGTTGCAATAATGCCTCCTCAGGGGCGGGGCCATAAGAACCTGCACTGACTGTATCTCTTCAGTCTTTCAAACTGAATGGCACAGGGTGAGGACTGAGGACATCTTGTGCTGTGGATGGAAGGTAGGTATTGGTTTTGGATCACCTGAGAGTCTTTTTGGTTGGAGTCGGTCTTTAAGTCTCATCTCTGTACAGTTAAAAATGTATGTATGTATATATATAT
>NW_017307617.1:373630-374371 GCF_000935625.1 Nanorana parkeri
TAGTGGGAATCCCCCTTTAAACCTCTTGAGTGTTCTGGTCCTGGCACGGTCCGTATTGCTGACATCTGCTTTGGCTCAACATGGCTCTTCATTTCAGGTTCTCCTAGTAAATACTCATTAGCATAATAGGCTGTTGGGGGGGCACAATGTAAAACATGTGCGGGATGCAGCTAAGGGTTAACATGTATGTTGGGCTCATTGATGCCAATTTTCTATATACACGGCTTTCAATACCCGTCAGTCAATAGTCTGATTACATCGTCAGCTGCAGGCCCGTCTTTAATACTGATTGGACCCTGGGCAAACATTTTCTTGGGGGGGGCAGCTGATATGGGCCCCACAACAGTGACTGTGCCCGGGGCAACTGCCCGTTTTACCCCGCGTTAAAGACGGCCCTGATCACAGGGGATAGAAGAGGAAGGCCAGGGGGTAGGCAGAAAAGGCCACCTTGGGCTCTTTAGCAGGAGGGGAGCAGGACCCTGAAATGGGGGGGCACTATGGCCTTTTAAAGGACCCTCTCCCGGCGCTGCCTAGCAGAGTGGCAATTCCTATGCTCCTTGGTTCCATCTAGTGGCCATAGCACCTGCAAATCTAAAAATCAAACGGTCACAGAGCTGTTCACTCTGCAAACATTGTTGCATGTCTAAAATGCATAGAGAAGCACAGAGGCCCAATGATTACAATCAAGTATGTAATGAAAACAGAAAGGTTTTATTTAAAAATGTCACCATCATATTGATA
>NW_017307617.1:374483-379036 GCF_000935625.1 Nanorana parkeri
TTTAAAAAAAAGAACCCAAGGGGGTGGGGGGGGGGGGGGGGGGGGGGGGGGTATCAGAGAGGGCAAAATATAAGCAGATTAAACTTCAGCTTTGTAAAAATGAATAACTTTTCACCTTAATGTGGAGCACATGGCTCGGAGATGACAGAATATGTGAATAGGAACCTTTTCCACATAAAAAAATTAAAAAATTACAACATTTAGGAGCACGGCAGCGATAATTTGTAGCCAATAATTGTGAATATAAATATCATTCCATTACTACATTATATATTAGCCAAAGAAAGCATTCAATGAGAAGTGAGTGAGCCATAAAATACACCTAAGAAGACGGCTAAATATATATTCATGACTCCGGAGCCGTTCCATAAATAATGTGCCCCTGGCTGCAGCTGTGCCGTCTTATTAATATCAAGAAAGATATCGAATATAAAAAAACATGAATGTATCTGGACCTCCCCTCCTCCATTCCAGGCACATTTCCCATATTGTAACCCACTAGACATGTTAGAAGAAAAATAACTGCTGATGTGCCAGAACTGTAGGAAACCTCTCTTAATCTGCTTCCTCCATCTTCATCTCCACAACCCTCCCCTCATCTCCCTCCCCTGTCCTCACCTCCATAACCCCTCCCCTCATCTCCCTCCCCTGTCCTCACCTCCATAACCCCTCCCCTCATCTCCCTCCCCTGTCCTCATCTCCATAACCCCTCCCCTCTGCTCATCTGCTTCCCCCCTCCTCATCTCAATAACCCCTCCCCTCATCTGCTTCCCCCCTCCTCATCTCCATAACCTCTCCCCTCTGCTCATCTGCTTCCCCACCTTCATCTCCATAACCCCTCCCCTCATCTCCCTCCCCTGTCCTCATCTCCATAACCCCTCCCCTCTGCTCATCTGCTTCCTCATCTCCCTAACCCCTCCCCTCTGCTCATCTGCTTCCTCATCTCCCTAACCCCTCCCCTCTGCTCATCTGCTTCCTCATCTCCCTAACCCCTCCCCTCTGCTCATCTGCTTCCTCATCTCCCTAACCCCTCCCCTCTGCTCATCTGCTTCCTCATCTCCCTAACCCCTCCCCTCTGCTCATCTGCTTCCTCATCTCCCTAACCCCTCCCCTCTGCTCATCTGCTTCCTCATCTCCCTAACCCCTCCCCTCTGCTCATCTGCTTCCTCATCTCCCTAACCCCTCCCCTCTGCTCATCTGCTTCCTCATCTCCCTAACCCCTCCCCTCTGCTCATCTGCTTCCTCATCTCCCTAACCCCTCCCCTCTGCTCATCTGCTTCCTCATCTCCCTAACCCCTCCCCTCTGCTCATCTGCTTCCTCATCTCCCTAACCCCTCCCCTCTGCTCATCTGCTTCCTCATCTCCCTAACCCCTCCCCTCTGCTCATCTGCTTCCTCATCTCCCTAACCCCTCCCCTCTGCTCATCTGCTTCCTCATCTCCATAACCCCTCCCCTCTGCTCCTCTGCTTCCCCCCATCTCATCTCCATAACCCTTCCCCTCTACTCATCTGCTTTCCCCATCCTCATCTCCATAACCCTGCCCGTGTCTTCATCTCCATAACCCTGCCCGTGTCTTCATCTCCATAAATCTCCATAACCCTTCCCCTCATCCTCATCCCCCCCTGTCCTCATCTTTCCCCATCCTCATCTCCATAACCCCTCCCCTCATCTCCCTCCCCTGTCCACATCTTTATAAGCCCTCCCCTCTCCTCATCTCCTTTCTCTATGCTCATTTCCATAACCCCTTCCCTCTCCACATCACCATCCCCATTTCCATAACCCCTTCCCTCTCCACATCACCATCCCCATTTCCATAACCCCTCCTCATCTTTCCCCTGTCCTCATCCCCCTCCCCTACATAGGCTCAGCCCTGCTCAGCTGTTTTTTGCAAAACTACAGAATCTATCCCCCTTTCCTCATCTCTGCAGTATATGGTCCTTAATCCTAGATAAGAACTACAAGGGCTAGGCAGAGTTCTTGAGAACACCCAGGAAGTGTGCACAGGACACCGGCAGGTTCAATAGGCGGTTTCTGCACTAAAACAGATACAACGAAACCCTTTCAAATGGTACAAGTAACAGACTAAAAGGAGCTAATCAGAGAAGAAGATCATTGTGAGGATTTCCATACGCTGGCTCAGGGACTCAGCCGCCCTGGGCAAAGGCTCTGCACTGCATTCTTTATTATTGATATTTATATTGCGTCGACAATTTACGCAGCGCTTTACACAGAGCACATTCACATTGAAGGTTCTTCTCCATTTCTGGTGGCAAACGTGCAAAAGTTTGAGTTGTGAACTTTGGAATCCCTGTGAACCGCAAACCCAGGGTAGCCTGAACCTCATACCTGCCCCCCAGCCATAATCAACACTAAAAGGACCTGCGACTTTGACCCAAATAGGTCTTAATGGATTCTTGCCTTGGGCTGGCTTTAGATGGACACAGATGGGGACATTTCGATCCATCTTGGGTCCCTCACAGAGAAGAAATAAGGATTGGGCCAGCTGCTTGGAGATCAAAGCAAATTGGAAAATCTCAAAATTGTTCTTGACAAAACCTGTAACTTGGTCAGGAACCAGAAGCCAACCCATAAATGTTGTCATGATGTCATCCTCAGCTGACCAATAAATGAATGAGGGGGGGGTGTGTGACATTCCCGGCCAGCCTCAGAAACTCAACGTCGTCCCAGACCACTGCTCAGTATCCGGGAAGCCTCCAGTGCAATATACACACGGTGGTATTTACAAAAAACAAACATTGAGAATATCTCCAAGATCTGCAAAGGTCTCCATCACAAGGGAGAGGCAGCAGACCTTTGTTATGGGAGTAGATGGTCAGTGATGCAGAAACAGGTTCTGAAGGGTCATGACATTTGCAAATCTCAGTAACTTCTGCAAGAAGATAACAAAGTTAGACAAGCTGGAGATAAGTCAGGTGACCAAAGAGAGGAGCAGACAACAAGCCGAAAGGTCGGAAGATGAAGTTCATATGACGGTAGGAGGAGAGAGGAACGGGCTGTCGTCATAGGGAATCCATGATCTATACGAGCTGGTGGACGGTGATCACAGGTGACAACTAGGGCAGCCGAGTCCCAAGAGGGCACCACGCATCTTTATTATTAACAAGAGAAACAATTATCAGTTTACAGTGACACTAAACTCTGGAATTAAACCTTAAAAATACATTCAAGCCCCTTAACTCTGAATAACAATGTATCTTATTTGTGAATCAACCCCGGGATGGACTACAATCTCAATACAAATCAGTAAACTAAACATGAGATTGTAGTCCATCCCAGGAGCACGCTTGGAGCGGTGACTACTTTACAACACACACAGGGACCATGGAGAACAGACGTAGCCCCCCTCCAGGAGGAAGGACAGTGTCAGCACCAATTCAGAGATGATTGGAGGATCTACAGCCGAGTGATACACAAATAAGATACATTGTTGTTCAGAGTTAAAGGGACTTGAATGTATTTTTAAGGTTTAATTCCGGAATTTAGTGCCACTTTAATGTTTTAAGGGTTCAAAAAATTTTAACATTTGAATATAAGCAGCTAAAAGAGAAGCTGTAATGCTTTTTTTTGGTAAATTTTGTTTCACTTCCTTTAAGGTTTATGCATTTCTAAGCAGTCTTTTGTTTTGTGACTATTTGTGTACAGTTTTCATTTTACAAATAAATAATACAAGAACAAAAAAAAAACATTTACAAAAGGATTGTCAGAGCACTATCTGTTACTGAAAGAGAAAGAACAGAAGTAGCTGTCTGCTTCATGGCTGGCTTTGTCTAATTGAAACTGAGCTGTCTGAAAAGGGATGAGTCATTGAGATGAGTCCGTTCACGTTAAGATGTAAAAAAGGAGACTACAGCTCCACCTACTGGTTAAAACACCTATACATTATATATATATATATATATACACACACACATATACACGATAGATAGATAGATAGATAGATAGATAGATAGATAGATAGATAGATAGATTTGTTTTCTTTTTAATGTGTTTTGTTATATCTGTTTAATGAATTAAAAAAAAAAATATCTAGTGATCTAAATTCTTGAGCACTTTGCCTGTGCTATGTGTTCCCAGCTATAAATGAACTACAGAACACCTAACCCTATGTTATGGAGAAGGGCGGTGCTCTTCAAATTTTTATATACATTCCGACCTAGGGTGACAACGCTGCTTCTCCATAGATACACCATAGCGAGAAAGCGTTGTCACCCTATGACAGGAAGTGTGTTGCAGGCAGGATCACCCCCACATCTGGGGACTGGTAAGCTGCAACATATGACATCTTTGCCTGGGGTTTAGATACACATTAACCAGTTGACATCCGCGGTGTTAAACCCCCTCCCCATCCAGGCCATTTTTCAGTATTCAGCGCTGCGGTACTTTAACTGACATTTATTCCGTCATGCAGCGCTGTACTGAAATTAATTTTATACCCTTTTTTGGGGACAGATAGAGCTTTCTTTTGGTGGTATTTATTCACCACTGGGGGTTTTATTTTTTTACTATATTAAGGAAAAATTACCGAAATTTTA
>NW_017307617.1:379159-393772 GCF_000935625.1 Nanorana parkeri
TTCCAGGAATTTAATTGCTTCATTTGCTCGGATCCTCCGTCATACTTCACCGGCTTTTAGCTGCGGCGCGGGGAGATGAGCCGTTTTTCATCTTTAAGGGGAGCCGGATTGTATAATTAAACCTCCAACCGAATCAATCAATAAAGACAGAGAGGCAGATGCCGGCCGTTAACCCTCACCGCACCGCGCCAGATCCTGCGCCGAGCGGGACCCAGTCGACTGCGGACCCCGCCTGCTTCATAGATTCATCTGCTGCGCTCATACATTCACCTGAGGCGCAGCTATCATCAGGCACGGCTTTCATGTTAAGTGCAGCGCGCCGTCCGTGTTCCTCCTCCAGGTATTTATTACCTCTCACAGAGATCACAGGACTCCCCCTGGCAATGCCTTCATCTGCTTTTCTCTCCAGAAGGACGGCGCCGTCTTTGTTCAGGCATCGCCCGGGGTCACCGTCTACTTCCTGGACAGAGATGGCGGCTCAGAGATGACACAATCATGTAAATCCCAGAGCCGGTGCAGTTCTTGGCTGTGTTCACAAATGTCTGACACAGATAAACCCCTGCTCTCACCTTGTGACTGGCTACAAAGTTCCAATGTTGCAGACTGATCACTGGGGGAGGGGAAATTGAGGAAATGCTTCCTCCTGCCTGCAGCAGACTGATCACTTGGGGGGAAAGGGGGGGGGGGAGTCTGAGGAAATGCTTCCTCCTGCCTGCAGCAGGCTGATCATAAGGGTAGGGGAGACTGAGGAAATGCTTCCTCCTGCATGCAGCAGACTGGTGACATCATCTCAGCCTAGGCAAGGCCACTGACCCTGGAGATCAAGGTGCAGTTTTCCTGAAAAAGAAAGATCCTGTTGCTGTATCTCCATGGCCTGATAACTGCATCTCAGTCTAAGCAAAGAGATCAAAGTGACAGGGAGATGAGCTCATCACTGCGCTGCTTCTCGTTTCACTGTCCAGTCACAGGCTGGGGGCATGTCCGGGATGGGCTCAGGAGGACGTGGGTTCAGTGATGCCGGCCATCAGACTGAGGACATCTTGCCGTGCGGAAGGATTCCTGGAGGGAAGGAGCTTTGGATTGAAGGCAAATCTCACAACAAAAGCCGCTTTCATCCTTTTATCTTTGAACGGAATGTTCATTGTTATCGTGTTAGTTCTGCCGTAAACGCACACAGTGGATTTCCTTCCGCCGTCGCGGTCCCGGTACAGCGCGGGTTAAGCGCGACCTTTGGAAGATATTGAAGGCCATGTATCATGTTTGATTTTGGAGTAATGCTGATAATAAAGGGAGGGAGGGGGGGATGTAGGTCTGCAGGTAATAATGTATCAAACCCCATTCCCATATCAGACGGGTCGCAGGGCTACACTAATACAGAGCAATGAGATTGTTACTCAGCGCCACTAATAGAGAACGATACGAGTAAGTAAGAGGGGGGCCGCGGGAGCGTTCGCCGCGGCGGTTCTGCCGGGTGAAGAAAAGATGAAGACTGATGGAGAATCAGGTTACTGGATGGCGAAGTAAAAGCCGCCGGTCTTCTAGATGATCCTTGCCGAGGTCAAAGCGGGTCAGCTGATCTTCAAGGGGCCGGGTCAGCCGATCTTCAAGGGGGCCGGGTCAGCCGATCTTCAAGGGCGACGGGTCTGCCAATCTTCACCTGTCCTTCCCGGGAGCTGCCCGATACGACCCCGCACGCAGCACCGAGCTGTACGTGCCGACCGTTTCTCGTGTGAATGAGACCTTTAAAGTCGTATTAAACTCTCAAACTTTGTTTAATATTGAATCCGGAACAAACATACATCGACCAGCCAAGTATTTCTTTACAGTTGTGCCCAAGCACTTACAGTCACCATGTTTCTGAACAGCTCCAAGTCTCTCAGCTCGGCTTCCCCGAACGTCCTCTCCAATACAAGATCACCAGGGACAGAGCAGACTCCAGCAACTGTACATGTACCAGCTTGGAGGAAGGAGGAGATGGGAGCAGGGGAGAGGGGGGTGACTTGTCTTGTTGTGCCTTGTGGAGACACACAGCTTACTAGCACACACAAGGGTGGCTCCATAGGACCCTGTATGGGAA
Source organism: Nanorana parkeri (assembly GCF_000935625.1). NCBI lineage: Eukaryota > Metazoa > Chordata > Amphibia > Anura > Dicroglossidae > Nanorana > Nanorana parkeri. The sequence goes on from NW_017307617.1 coordinate 381,237, forward strand.
AGGAGCCATCCTAACACAGGATATCGGGACCGGTGCTCAGGGGACCAGCTGATTCTGCATCAAGAAGCAGCATTCCATTGTACGGGATTTCATCCGCATGCGAATTAGCTTAAAACTCTTTTGACATATTGACATAGTAGGTGAGGATGAATAAAGACACAGGTGCTTCTTCAGCCTATAGTTGAACCTGACGTTATTAGATCACTTATGAATAAAGTTTTGTTTGTCTGAACACAATGTATAAATTTTTTTCCAGAAAATACTGGAATCATCTTTAATCCTTTGTTGCATCTCAGTGCTGGTGACTTCCTGCCGCCTCTTTCTGTCCAGCGATGGCTGCCCGGCATTTCTCAGGGCAGGTTTCCATATGGTGACAACAGTGGACCATCTCTGTGTAATGTGTATTGATCTCCTGCAGCCTCTTTGCAGCCCCTTCCTGTCCAGCGGTGGCTGCCTGGGATTTCTCAGGATGGGTTTACCGATGGTGACAACAGTGGACAATGTCTGTGTAATGTTTGTTAAAACAGCTACTTGGAAGCTCATGTGACCACACAGGATCAATTGGGAGACAGGGACAGAGCGTTGTCACCCCATAACAGAATTGCCTGAACTAGGACCTCCATGGCAGGATCACCGGGGATTATTTTATAGACATCTGTGATTCGTTGTAGTTCCAAATTAAAATTCAGATGAATTTTCCAAAATTCAGGACATTCGGACCCATCTGAATGACCAAATGCCAATGCATCCGAATGTGTCCGAATCCGAATCTCCGTTTCCGAATTTCGTATCCCATCCGAATTTTATTCAAAAATTAAACTGAATCGGACATGTGACTTTTCTGGCCAATCAGATGTGTTTTTCGGTTTAATGCAGCCGAATGGGTCTGGACACGAATTTTCGTCACGGCAACATGGGAGCCATATACAGTATCTACATATAACACTTCGCCCTCGTTCACACCTGAACGTTTTGTAGCGCGTTCTACGCTCGACGAACGCTCTACAAAACGCTCAAAAATATAAATCCCATTGTATTCAATAGCCTCGTTCCCACCTTGGCGTATTTCCTCCGGTCCCTAACGTGCTACAAAACGGCCCACGCCTGAAAAGGCACAGGTACTACTTTGGGCCGTTTTGTTGCGCGTTTCCATTGGGATACAGCCAAGTAGCCTTCGGAAACGAGCGACGGTCGCGCAACTTTTTTACCGTGATTCGGTCGCGCGACGGACGCGCATATGCAATACGCCTAGGTGTGAGCGAGAGCTGAGGCTCCCAGACCCCAATGGCATTCGGGAGCTCCCCAATTGCAATTTGGAATGCCATTCGGGTCTGGGAGCCTCAATTTCAGTATTAATATCTGTATGTGGTTTTCTGTGGTATTCCCAAGGAATATTCGTAAACTCATCCGAAACTAACGAAAATTCGGATGTCGTCCGAATCCCGAACTGAATTGAATTTCGGATTCGAATCTCGAAATATCGGAAAGTAACCAAATTTTTTTCCGCAGCTTAGGTGTCTGTTATTTCATTGAAAGCCGCCGCTTTAAAAAAGGTTGGACATTAAATTTTTGGATGACATTTGGAGATTTCAGTGATTGGGTTTACGTTTTGGGGAGGACTAATCGGTCGCACGTTATAAAAGATGATCCTGTTTTCAAAGCAGAATAGAGAATTGTATTAATTGACACGAATTGTACAAATCCATAATAAGATTTCCCCCAAGAGGAAACCATTTGTCACACAAAATCATTTCCCGCCGTCATTGGTGTCACAGCGAGCTGCCTGAAATGACAAGCTCGGTCCATGTGACTGACGGCGTCAGTGTGTGAGTGACAGTCCGGCGCGCCGCGTCTAAATGGAATAGATCTCCTGTTCTGTTTGCGGAAGACGGATCGTTCACAATTTAAAGGAACATTCCTTTAAATCTGAAAGCTTAGCGGCCACATTTACTACTGTTTTTTTTTTTAAATCCTGACACAAATCTTAAGTAGCTGGCCGCCCCGGTGTCTGAATCCCAAAAACTGCCGGTATCCTGACTTCTCGAGCAACCTGAACCAATCTCCAGGAAATCCAGGTACGCACAGGGAGAACATGCAAGCTCCATGCAGATCACGTTCTGGCTAGGATGTGAACTGAAGACCCCCATCAGGGACGTCCCGAGGCTGTGTGTGACGTTGCCACGCGTGCGCGATGACTTCACCTCTTATTGACGCCTGCCATCTTGGCGATGGTCGCGAGCAGAGAGAGGAGGGGGCGTTCACCCAGCGGGATGAGGTATGCCACCGGGTCCCCTCCTCTCTTCTGACGCCGTCGTGCCTGACTTTTCATAGGGGGGGTGACACCAAAATGACTGTCAGTCATTTTGGAGTCACCCCTCCAATGGCGGCACACGGGTGCGGGCCGCACCCACATTGTGACACCACTGTAAATGTCCTCAGTCCTCTGGGGCGAATGACAGCCAGCCTCATTCAACCCACTTCCTCTAAGCCCAGGCTGCTACACCACCCGCACCCCCCTTGTGACGCCACTGGACCCCACTGATGTAAGAAATAAGTGCTAACGACTAAGAGAAAGTGCTGCGGTACATAAAAGGTCCTCGACCTTACTAATTTGGGGTAGAGTAGGGAGGGATTCATTTTTTCCTATGTTGTACATATCCCATCAGGGGGGATCTGCTCTATTTCCTGTCCCAGAGACAGAGCAGGAAGAGAGGGTAGATCTTTCCGAAAAGATTTCCTGTCTTTAAAGGAGAACTATGAGCGGCGTGATTTCAACTCACCTCATAGTTCTAGCCGACCTGTGACAATGAGACTGTCACAGGTCGGCTCAGTAGATCGGCGTTCGCTCACTTCTCAATCTTGTCACAGCTCTCTGCCGTGAGAGGGGAGGGGCTGGATTCCCCCCTCCCCGCTCCGATCCACCAGTGCTGACTGGCGGAACGGACGGGGGAGGGGGCGGGTACAGCTGGCTCTGCCTCTAGATAGGCAGAGCCAGCTGTCAGTCACGCAGCTGGGCGGATCCCGGCACAATTGTCGGGATCCGCTTCAGCTACGGCTTCTCAGTATAACGCGAGCTACAGTTCGCGGTATACTGAGCCTAGGGTGACGGGAGGACGCTAGTTTGTGTCCTCCCGTTACCCTAAGGAGAACTATGGGAAAAAGACTTAACCCCATAGTTCTCCTTTTAAAAGTTGTCCCCAATTGAAAGTCTTCCCCTTCATCCCTTGTTCCTGTGACACCTCATTTTTGGATTTTCCATCACTTTCTGTACGATGGTCACCAGGATCAATAGTGAGGGTAAAAAAAAAAGAAGACTTTTGCTCAGAAGATCAGATCAAGATCGAGTCAGACGTCTTCAAATAGGCAACAAGATGGCCTCCTCTTACATTGGCTGCCAGGCCTGCACCAACACCTCCTCCCAGTTGCAAGAGGTCACTCCTAACATAAGTGCAGAAGAATGTGGTGGACCTAAAAGTCACTTACAATGCGGGTTCCCAGAACTTTCAAGCCCGCTGACTTGAGTTGGGTGGAAGTGAACAAGGAGTGTCCTCTGAATCATGAAGTATTCCTGCAGACTTGGGGGAACCATTATGGGAACTGGAGTGTATCCTCAGCCTGGGGTCCAATGTGGGCTGCTGTGCTGTGTCGTAGAGCTCCATCCATATGTGCATGGCTTGTGCAGCTCCCTTGTGTGCTCTGTAGAGGTGGCGGGAGCCAGAATGGGACATCACTCCGGTCCAGGCACCTCTACAGGGCATGCAAGGGAGCTGTAAGCAATGCACATATAGATGGAGCATCTCTCTAGGCCATACCCCCAGCATATTTTGAATGGCTGATCTGTGCGAAAACTGACAGTGCTGCACTGGGGGAGGCTGAAGAGCCTCTCACCTAATGCAGTGGAAGCCACGTAGACTTCCACTGCACTGAACATGGGGTTGTGACCCACTTTTGGGTCGTGACCCACCAGTTGAGAACCAAGAGCTCTAGTCCATAGAACTAGAGACTCAGTTCATGCTTCCTCTGACATGAGATCTGTTTCAGACTCAAGTCGTCCACCCGGATTCCATCAAGCTTCATCCGGCAGCATTGGGATGGAAAGAAACAGGCGAGCAAGTTTTTCTTTTGTGAAGCCCGTGGAACGTGCATCAAAAACTACTTCCCCCTGTGAACAAAAAAAAGTGAACCGTGAAATCACAGCACACAAAAACGTGCACAAGGGTGCTTGGTCCTTCAATAAAGAAGGGACCTGCTTTCCCGACCCCCGGGGCGCAAGGCTCCTGACAGGGGTTGAGTCTGTTGGTCCACCAACCCGAAGTCCGGCGGACCCCGATCCTATGGGGACCTGCTGGAACAGGTCCCTCACAGTACTAGGTGGGGGGCTCTCCCAAAGAGAGACCCCCCAAGTTGGGGGGAGACAGAGAACCCTATACAAGGGCACAGAATCGCCCCCCCACATCGGGAAAAGGCCCCCGAAGGAACCTGCACCCTCCGCAATCTGTGGGTAAATTTCAATAAAAAAATGCCAATTCGTGCATAGAGTGCAATAAGTAATACTAAAGTGCCAGTGCACCACGCTGACAGGCCTTAGGGGCCGGAGTGCAAAAACATTACCCCAGACTAGCCATAAGGCCTGTCCAAGAGGCGATGTGCAGAAAATGCAAGGTGGTGTGTGACCGAGTGCTACAGTGAGTCAATATGGGGTCCCATACCCAAGTGACTTTCTGAGCACCCCTGGGACGCCACCGCCAGGGGGCACAACACCACGGACTTCTGCCGCCCCCCAACCCTCCAGCCAGACCAAGCTTCGTATCCATTCAGTCAGAAAGCCATGTACCGGGCTGTTCCCCTCTCAAAGGAAGCCGCCCCACACGCTCTTTCACTCCAGCGAGTACTAAGTAACCATCCCCCACAAGGACGGTTCTTTTCCCCACCGAAAACTGATAAGAACAGATACTACACTTGATCTTAGCCGAAAGGCCGAGAAGCGATCAAGTTTTGGCTATTCTCTACAAGTGATCAATACCCTAATCAGAGCCCGAACATCAAACATTAGAGCCGTCTATGGCAACACGTGAGAGGCTCACCAATGGAGACTTCTTCACACCTTTAAAATCCAGAAATGTTAAAGATCCTGCAACTAGGCCTGAACATTGGTTTTGGAGTAAATACCCTCAAGATGTACATCTCAGTACTGTCATCCCTGTTGGGAACATGCTAGAGTTCTGGTCACCCTCCGATGCATGAATGACTGACCTCCTTCTTTCCTGCCATCTCCAGCACAAGTATAAAATGTTTCTCCCATGAAAGGTTACACCGATTACCGGAACGGAGCATAAAATCTGACTAATGCAGATCATTTTACATTAACCCGGCAAATACGATGAACAGTAATAAAATCTCTTATAGGTTTTTTTTTTTCCTTGTAGATGAGAATCGAAGGAGAATTAAGTCTCAGCTTTGCCATGAGCTTCAACATCCTGACTTTTCTTTTTTTTTATTTCCATCTTCTGTCTCTTTGCTGCCAAATCCTAAAACTCACCAGCGACACTTTTCATTAAATGGCAACAGTGATGCCACTTCAACTCTACATCTATTTTTTTTTATATACATCCAATCATTATTGTTGAACATATAAAAAATATTTCCTGAGATGCCGCATACATTTGCCATTTTGTTCAAAACATTTCAAATTATGTGAAGAATTCCCATCAAGGTTACGTTCACTTTTATATGTTCCATCCCATCTATTCATTTCCTCTTCAATACAGCCAAACAAATTGAGGGGTTCCCAGCATCCCTGTGACGAGTTCCCGGGTCTGTACCCCTGCTGTGCACATTATGAGGAGCTCCCACCATCCCTGAGCTGAGTTCCCGGGTCCGTACACCTGCTGTGCCCATTATGAGGGGCTCCCACCATCCCTGTGCTGAGTTCCCGGGTCTGTACACCTGCTGTGCCCATTATGAGGGGCTCCCACCATCCCTGTGCTGAGTTCCCGGGTCTGTGCACCTGCTGTGCCCATTATGAGGGGCTCCCACCATCCCTGTGCTGAGTTTCCGGGTTTGTACACCTGCTGTGCCCATTATGAAGGGCTCCCACCATCCCTGTGCCCAGTTCCCGGGTCTGTACACCGGCTGTGCCCATTATGAGGGGCTCCCACCATCCCTGTGCTGAGTTCCCGGGTCTGTAGACCGGCTGTGCCCATTATGAGGGGCTCCCACCATCCCTGTGCTGAGTTCCCGGGTCTGTACAGCCGCTGTGCCCATTATGAGGGACTCCCACCATCCCTGTGCTGAGTTCCCGGGTCTGTACACCTGCCGTGCCCATTATGAGGGGAGGTGAACAGGAACAAATCCAGAAATGATGGCCAGGAGATCTCACTGTTGGAGCATCCAAGACACCCGCCAGGCACCCGGATTTACAAGATTTGGTCATCTCTGAGCCGGCATCTGAGTCCAGGAAGTAGTTGGTGACCCTGAACAAAGATGGCACCCTCTTTCTGGAGAGAGTAGCAGATGAAGGCATTGGTCAGGGGGAGTGCTGTGATCGCTGTGGAAGGTAACAATACCTGGCGGGGTTATACTGACACCTCACTAAGCAATCATGCAAATATTGTAAAAAATACATCTGATGCTCGCTCCCCTTCAACAGTTTTTCTGACAGCGCACAGAAGATGAGCGAGCGCCTTCACAATATCCGTTCCTGGGCCCCTTCCCAATCTCCACATCTGTCTTGGGATTTGTTGTCCCCATTGTCTGTGCCAAAACATAGGTAATTTCCCAAAAAAGACCCCTAACCAATCAGACGCCAGCTTGCTGCCTCCAGTTCCTCTTGCTGGTTAGCCTGCAGGTTGCTCTGCGTCCTGCTGAATAAATGCAATGGCGCGTCAGGAGATTGCCCTGGGACTCGGAGGAAGTTCTGATTAGTGGGGGATATAGTTGTATTCATGCAGAAAATTGAGCGCGGTTAATGGAGTGTAGGGCACATAATCGATATTTTTATGCCGTCATTCGTGAAGCGCCTGCAAAGTGCAAGTGACAGGAATCGCAAGTACAAGTATATCATCTGACAGATCGCTGCAGGGTTAAAGGGAACTCCAGCCATGTCACTGCTCTCCCCCTGGTATTTTTTTAACCCCTTTTTTCTTCAAGTCTTCTTGCCACAGCTTCTTATCCTTCTAGTGGCAGCGGGGGCGGGCATTCCTCCAGGACTGAGCAACGCTCATGTTATGGGGCGCCCCTCAGTCCTGGAGTACAGTGGGCTCAGTCTCTGTGATAATCCGCCCCCTAGTGGGCATGTTGTTATAAAGCTGCTGCAGATATGACCCTTAGCAGTCATGGGGTTGCTGGACACTAGTGATGAGCCCACCAGGAAGCTGATAGCCCCGCAGCGCCAATCACAGGCACTGAGACATATCCCGATCTCTGCAGCCGCGGACCGGCAACATGTCTCAATACCTGCGATTGGCGTGGGCTCGGCACGTGGAGCTGCAAACATGCCCGACCCCACGCCCGAAGCGCTATCTTCGGGGATGTCTGTAATATAAGACCACCCCCCCGGCCGCACGCATGCCCGCCCACCTGTTTGTGGCTCCCTGGACGGCAGAGCACAGCTGCAGCCAGGTAAGGCATCCCCCGAAAATAAGACCTAGTGTCTTATTTCGTGCAAAAAAAAAATAAGACACTGTCTTATTTTCGGGGAAACACGGTAGCTCACAGAGGGAGAATTGGCGAATGGACGCACAGGCCTAATTGTTCGCCAGTTCAACGAACTACAAACAGCAAGCGTTCACCTCAGTGTCATGGTCAACCCAAACCCAAAGCTCACCCCTAGTGATAACCATATCCTTGGGAGTTTCACTTGAAAGAACATTACATAGAAACTAGTGGCAGAACTAGTTACAGGAGCCCAACTGTATTCTGGAGCGTCCTTAGTCCAAAAGTGGTGTTGTCCCAAGATCCGCCATTTGTCGCACTGCCGCGAGACAAATTTCGAAAAAGTGTCTATTGGATTGGTTTTGGATTATGAATATTTATTCCACACAGGTTTATGCCAGTGATGTTGGCAGGGAAAGGGGATTGATATTTGGGGAGGCCTTGAAGAAGGGTCGTTGCCTCCCAGGCTTTGCCTGAAGAGGACGTATGTATAGAGATGTTCTGTCTTTGTCTCCCAGGCCTGCTGCCTGGGGAGGGAGTCCTTGTGGAGGAGAGGTCTGTGTGTCTCAGGCCCTTTGCCCAGGGAAGGAAGTCGTTGCAGGAAACAGGAAGTTGGCTACCCATAGGGAGCATCTTCAGAGCAGCCTGCTATGCTGAAGAGCAGGGAATGAGCTTCGGGTTCGGGTCAACCATGAGTTTGTCCCGAACCAAAGCTGTTCGCAGGTCATCAAACGGTCAGTTCACCCGCCTGCTGAACGGCCGTCTGTGTCCTAGCAACCAGTGATGCTGCGCGACCCACATAACGTCTTTGGTTTACTGGTGGCTGAGCCACACAGCATCCTTGGCATGCACCATAACAACCTATGACACTGTTGGACCGCCAGCTTTTTAGCAACCAATGGCAGTGGAGCTCAGCTTGGCGTGATTCATTCCCCCGGGGATCAGGTCTGGGGTTGCCACCTTTTTTTCCAAGCGAAACCCGAACACTCTAGCGACGCTTTGACATTTTGTTGGGAGAATGAGTCGTGGCTTATTCATATGTAATAAGCGTCACCCATTCATATGTAAATATCACAGTTGAGACTATTTTCAGTGGGGGGGCCAGTAGCCCCGATCTTAATTTTGGTTGCCCCTGTCTGTCTGACATCTTGGGTCCAGGTTTCTGCTGCCATGAAACCTGGACACAGCATTCAAAACCTGGACTGTCCGGGTGAATCCTGGACAGGTGGCAACCCTAGTCAGGTCCATGACAGCCTGTGGGGAAAGTGGGGAAAACGGCACTGGTCGTCATTCATTCTGAAAGATTGAGGACACCTAGTGGCAGGAAAGAGTTACTGCGGCAGCAGCTCCATATTGAAGGTCAATTTGAAGCAAAAGCTGTTTTTTTGCCTCTATTTTTTGATTGGAATTCTGCTTTATTTTCTATTATGAGCAAACCCCCTAAATGGAAGAATTCCATAGCACGTTCGTCACATTGCCACAATCCAATGGTGACCTCCAAAGGACGCTCATGCAGTCCAGTGTTCAGAGCAATGCAGAGGAAGTGCCATGAACAGCAGCAGGACATAGAATCCATGATTATGAGCATGTGCAGATCTCTACATTCAGCATTCAGCTCTAATTATATCCTGGTATTTACAATGGGGACGGCGGGGGTGGCAGGGAGGGGGGGGTGACTCGGTGAGACATACCAAAGGGCTAGATTAGGGCTGATTAGCCACCTTTTGCATGCCCCTTGCTGGTCAGTACCGTGTATCCGATTGCGACTCTTCACAGGAACGCGTAATGAGTCAGTGTATGCCCCACTGTTGGTGCAACGCGCACAGACGCTGGCGGCAACACTGGACTTGATCCTTGCTTTGTGCATTGCAAGGGCCAGAAGAAGCTCTTCTTTGATACATTAGCTGAACTCCAGGCAGATATAAAAAGACACACGATCAGAACCCCTACATGCCATAGCGACCCAGGCGGCCAACACGGCATCAGAGGGATGCCCTGGCCTGGCCCCCCGTGCCCGGGGCCCATATCGGCCGCCTGGGTCGCTATGGCGATTGTTACGCCACTGCACACGATGGTGCAGCTCTGTAGTTATGAATACATCATCATTTATTTTTTAAATGCAATCAGTGCCCTCTGAATTTGACCCGGAATCAGCCTCCTGCAGTCCCTGCGCAGCAAAGCTCAGACTGGAAGAGAGAAGCAGCACAAGGAACCAATCGGTTCTGATGCAGTGCTCATGTGCTAACAAAGAACATGCTGATAGGAGTAGAGAGCAGCGTGATAGAGAGATGGACTCATCAGTCTGCTGCTTCTCCTTTTACTCTCCAGATTCAGCTCTTTCAACAGAAGGTGACTAAAAAAAAGTGTGGTGCCGGCTGGGCCAACCTCTAACTCGAATGGTAGCCAATTGAAGCTAGCCATACACGGCCCAGATTTTAGACTATTCCAGCTGAATTTCCAAAAAATTGAGCTGTGGGTTGCATGATCGGCACCATCTGGCTCCAGAAAAGTCGAAAAATCTCTGACGAACAGTGATGGCTTCTTATTAGATGAAGTCACCGTTTCGGTATTCAGACGGCCGCGGGTTCTGGCTCTCCGAACACAATAGCCCAGCTGCCGAAGAGCTCTCTGCATTCTCACACACTGGATAAGCGGCATTCAATGTCAGGCCACCACAGTCCTGATACATGTTCTCCTTTAGTAAGCCCTGATGAAGGGGGTATTTGTATGAGCCCCTGAGACACGTTGGCTCTTTGGACTTGATTGGTGTTGGATTTGTAGATCTTTTCTACTGAATTTTTGTATCGAATATATACACTGAGTGGCCAGATTATTATGACCCCCCCATCAGTACTTGGTTGGGCCGCCTGGTGACTCCCCGAGATGGTGAAAGGTGATGCGAGGAATCTGACACGGCGCTGTTGCCCTTCTGTTGTCTTGTACCAGTCTTGCCCCTCCCCCGTTCTGCCCTAACATTGACTAGTCGCTGACGGCCACAATTCGCACATTCAGACCCAGATTTCCGGCTGACAGTCCGGTCTTTAAACACTTTAACAATGAACCGCTCCTGAACATGTAACGAATTCTGCTGTTTTGCTGATACTCGCTCCGTGGCTCCGAGCGCCAACAATCATCCCGGGTTCCAAGGCTGTTACATCGCGTTGTTTCCCCGTATCTTCCCAATCACTTCTACTGTCGTGGTAACCAACCCGCTTCCCTATTTATAATGGTCTGGCCCTCTAGCAACTTCAGCGCCAAATTATAGCTAATTTGCCTACAAACGTCAGGTGGTCATAATAATCTGGCCACTCGGTGTATATAATAATCCGGCCACTCGGTGTATATAATAATCCGGCCACTCGGTGTATATAATAATCCGGCCACTCAGTGTATATTGTAATGAGGACTATTAAGAGATTAAAGTGTATATTATAAGGTTAATGGAATATGGCTAAAAAGAATGATCCACTTGGATATTATAAGACAACACTCACGTGTTAAGTTGTAAGTTTGCGGATAGAATATTGAGAAGGTGCATTAGAAACATAAAAAAGAAACACACATTAAACACGATTCGATGTTAAAGGACACTCCCTCTCTTGACAAGGAAATGTAATAATTGTATCCATACAAAGAGTGTTGAGATTTAGGTGAAGGTCATATAGAAATAATGATATCACGCCACAATTAATTTTTAATGATTTTTTATAATTATAAGCATAATTGACGATTTAGAGCATAGATGTAATTCGAGGGAGAGATGTATTCCCTACTGAAATGGAGGGACGTAGTCTTACCAGCAAAGTGTCCATGACAGTCTCATTGTTTACAAAATATAGGGGGGTAGACAGTACTCTCTATATAAAGGATGTCATGGTAAATAGAATTAATTATGTGGGGATTTTGTGGTCTGGGGACACATAGGCCCCATTCACACCTATGCGTATTGTAATATGCGCGTCTGTCGCGCGACCGTCACGCGGTTTTTTTACCGCGATTCGCGGTAAAAAAGCCGCGCGACCGTCGCGCGATTCCAAAGGCTACTTGGCAGTATACTAATGGAAAACGCCCTACAAAACGGACCAATACGCAGCAAAAAACGCTCCGGGACCTTTTCATGCGTGGGCCGTTTTGTAGTGCGTTCGGGACGGGCGGAAATACGGACAGGTGGGAACGAGGCCATTGACTACAGTGCTATTTATTTTTTTGACCGTTTTGTAGAGCGTTCATCGAGCGTAGGACGCGCTACAAACCGGTCAGGTGTGAATGGGGCCTAAAATGTTTGTATAAAGCATCCAGTTGCAAATGTATACCTGTTTGTTTAAATGTGAAAAAACAAATAAAATACTTTGAAATAATAAAAAAATAAAAAAAAGAGATTAAAGTGGAGCATAGTTTCACCTCTTCATCCTTTGCGCGTGTGCCGCCATGGCCCTTCCAATTCCGATGGGAAGCCATTCTCATGGTGGCCTTCATTGGTCCTACAGGAGTATGGCTCCCCATAGGAATGAATGAGGCCAATGGATGAAAAGAACCTGGTGAGGACACTTGCGGAAGGCAGACTGTGCACCTCTAATGGAGACCTGAAGACCACACAATGGACATCAGGGGAATGGGGACAGAAGTTACATAGTTAACCAGGTCGAAAAAAGACAAGTCCATTAGGCAGTAAAGAACCTGCAACAGAGACATACTTGTCCTTTAAGATGCCTTCAGAATCAACAACAATTTTTTGATTGGTTCCCGGTTTCAATATCCCCCGTGCCAATGGTAACCTTTAAATAATGACTTTTCTCATATGTTTGAATTCGGGTGATCCATCTTGGTGGAACAAGGAGCCATTCATCTCCTATAACCATGTTTATCGCACATGGGGGAGGAAG
>NW_017307617.1:393855-394105 GCF_000935625.1 Nanorana parkeri
GGGAGAAGAGAAATCTTCCACTGTTTGGGGGGCTTTTTGCTTGATTATTCCACCACCCCGCCGAGGCAATAACCACCTTGCATGATTCTGCATATAGAAAGTCAATATCGCGAAGCCATACGCTGCAACAATTGTGCGCGCATACCTGCGTCCTAGAGGGAAAACGCATCTTCCCCTCCCATCGGAAAACATTCCATCTTCTCGCTGACATCCTGATGGATGGTTCTCGTAGCGCGCTCGCTAAAGCTTT
>NW_017307617.1:394922-397064 GCF_000935625.1 Nanorana parkeri
GGGGGGGCCTGGAACGATACACTAATTATTTTCTCATAACGGCGCTCCCGAGCCTTCCGTTCCGATTAACAAAGCTTTCCGTAAGCCTTGCGCTAAAGGCCGCTCGCACAGCCGCACATTTACCTTCTCCCTTCGCCCGAGCTCCCCCTCAGTTGTGGTTTCTTTTCCCGCCTGTGGAAATGGAAAATCCCAGCGATTTCAGCGTATGAAAGTTTTATGCGGTTAATACCGCCCGTGATGTAGCGGCTAAATAAAAACATGCTCGGAGCCGATAAAAAATTCATACGCCTTTTCACATATTCGGTCCCTTTTCTTCGCCATTGAGCAAATAATTTTAAAAAATGGATGTTTTTTTTTTTTAGAAGGGAGGAAGGAGGAGGAGGGCGGCTCGCCGGGTGATTGGCCGAGAGTTAAAGTGTTACAGTGACAACCATCAGAACATCTCACTGCGGCGGCCGTTCAGAAATTTGAATTGCAGAAATGTTATAAAGTGGAATACAAGCCAAAAAAAAGCTTTATTAAAAAAAAAAAGTTCCCGCCAAAAAATCAGAGTGGCCTGGACCTCATGGATGCTTTTTACTACTACTCCCATCTGCCAGGCTCTTCAAGCCCAGTCCATCTGAGCACAAGCTTATACCTTCTGTCAGGGGCGTAACTAGAAATCACAGGGCCCCATAGCAAAATTTTGTATGGGGCCCTGTGATTTCTAGTTACACCCCTTGAAGAGCCCACTTGAGATCCCACACAGCTCACCTGAGGGTGACCCTGCAGAGCCCACCATAGACTCTCTATGGTGGGCTCTGCAGGGTCACCCTAAGGTGGGCTGGTGACACTCCTTACCTGTCCGCCTCTTCTTCCTCGGTTTTCCCTGCTCCGTCGCTGGCCCTGCCTCCTGATCCGTCGCCGCCTCCTCTGTTGCTGATCCCCCCTGCCGGGCCCCGCCTCCTCCACCGCCGCTGCTGGCTCTCATTGACTCAGCAGCAGCTGTGAAGAAAAACGCAGTGCTGCACAGATCACTGACAGTGATCTGAACAGCGGTGCGTTCGAAGCCATAGCAACCCAGGCGGCCCGCATGGCATCAGGGGGGGGGGGGGTCCTGGCCGGGCCCCCCCGTGCCCGGGCCCCATAGCGGCCGCATGGGTCGCTATGGCGATTGTTACGCCACTGAGGTGGAGGGTTTACATGAACCTGACTGCGGGCGTGTTTATGCAACGACACAGATTGTGCGGTGTGCGTGGGCGACATTCAGGACGTCTGCCTGAGGAAGTTCATGTTACGCCACTGCCTTCTGTGCCTAGGGTTGCCACCTGTCCAGGATTCACTCGGACAGTCCCGTTTTTGAATCCTGTGTTTCAGGCCAGCTGACACCCGGACACTTTACATTTTTTGATAGGTGTCATGAAGATGGAAGAGGAGATGTGCGGGCCCGTGGCTCACAGGAAGGCTGATGGCAGCCTTCCTGCGAGCCACAGGCGCATGTAAACAGGCGCAGGCCCGCACATCTCCTCTTAAGTCTTCCTGTCACCACACTGCCCGCCTCCAGACCCCTGGTGAGACACCGCACAGCACTCCTGAAAGTCTGCACAGCCCACCTGAGAGCCCGTACAGCCCACCTGAGAGCCTGCACAGCCCACCAGCCCACCTGAGAGCCTGCACAGCCCACCTGAGAGCCCGTAGAGTCCACCTGAGAGCCTGCACAGCCCACCTGAGAGCCTGCACAGCCCACCTGAGAGCCCGTGCAGCCCACCTGAGAGCCCGCAGAGTCCATCTGAGAGCCAGGACAGCCCACCTGAGAGCCAGGACAGCCCTGGTGAGAGCCAGGACAGCCCACTTGAGATCCTGTAGACATCAGGGAGCCACCCCCGGAACAACACATATGTCGCTTGATATTTATTTTGTATTGCTGTATAATGTATTGCTGGAACTTGTAGTCCTCTCTAGCCGGTCTCCTTACTCCCTCTCTTGCCTGCCTCTCCTTGCTCTCTCCTCTATATTCTCAGAAAAAGGAAATTGCCGCATTAGATCGTTCGGGTTTCACTTTTAGAAAAGGTGGCAACCCCATCTGTGCCACTAGTGAGCTCATACCACACGCAGTACTCAGTCACGGGATACTGGATGCACAGGCGATAGAGGGGGGGGGGG
>NW_017307617.1:397783-401230 GCF_000935625.1 Nanorana parkeri
GAATTGTGGGGGAAGCGGCGGAGGGGGGGGGGGGGGGGCAATCCAGCTGTTGTGGAACCCCATGAGCTTCATGAGGCATTGTAAGGCTGATAGTTACAGGCATGCCTGGATTGGATTCACCTTCGGCGTTCAGTGAACCTGGATTTCTGGCTCGATGTGGTAAACACCCAAGGGAACCCAACCTACGCCAGTTCGCTCGGTACTAATCCCAACCTTGGCTAGATCCCCTCTGTTCCTTCTTGCTCCTGAAAACTCCCTAAACACCTCCCCTTTTAGCTCCCAGTGTCTGAAATCTGTCAGCCCTTGTGCAATGCATAGCGCACTCCCACCGTCAGCCTGTTTTCCGCTATGCGGAGGGTTTACGGAAAACTACTGAATGCAGATCACTACACGGCAGATTAGGGCCGTGTTGGAAAAGACGCAGTGTAATGCGATGACTATCCGGAGCGTCGATAACCACAATCTGCAACTGCCGGGACATCTAATATAGATATCCGAGATCGGCTGAAGTGACCCCCCCTGCCCCCCGCCCCTCAGCTTTACAGCGTCGCAAGGACAGAGCGGAGTGCTAAGCAGTTCTTGTTCCCGAAAAACGCCACGCACATAATCACATCTTTATCTGCTCAGAATATTCTCCTACGGTCCATTATTTTTAATGGTTTTGGAAGGAAAACTGCGCAGTCGATAGATGCGCGGCGAGTATTGGCAGGCGTTTATTGAGATAAGATAAAGCTCGCAACTCTCTGGAGTAAAAAAAAAAAGAAGAAGAAGAAAGGCCGATAATTTTCCTGCAGGAAAAGTTAAAGGCGTTTTCATGGGGCGTGTGTAGTACTCACCCTGCTGCTGGCTGCCTGTTAGCAGGGCCTGGCCAAGGCCGCGGCAATCCCGGCACCAACTGCGTCATCCCTACCAGTGCAGTTTCTCACCGGGGCTGGTTTTGATTGGCTCTGTTGGTCCATATCCCCAACCAAATAGGGGGTTGTAGCAAAGAACAGCAGTGCCTTCAGATGTCCTTAGTACAGGAGCTTTGTTGATACATTCTTCACATTAAAAACAATTTACAGCAACTGTATCAATTCTCAAACACATTCCACCTAAAAAGCCGTCATTGAGTGCCAGTCAGTGACTTTGCCTAGGCTGAGATGATGTCATCAGTCTGCTGTGGGCAGGAGGAAGCATTTCCTCAGCCCCCCCCCTCCCCCGTGATCAGACTGTACATTGTATTACTACTCGTTTTACCGCACAACATTCGAAACGCATGAGCATAAAGGGTTTCTAAACTAGGGATGCATCGATATATCAGCCGCCGAAACATATCGGCCGAAAATGGCACTTTTGGCTAAATGCCGAAAGTGTCATTTTTCTGCCGATACAGCTGCGCATCCATTCTTTCTTTCCTCCCCGCTGCTCTGTGTCCCAGAGGGGAGGAGATAAAGTGACACAGGTGGCCGAGCGCAGCGGGAGGAGGGCGCTGTGAGCGGCCGGCGTCTCTCCTCCCCACACCGCTCAGCCCCCTATCACAGTCCAGCAGAGCGGTGTGTGGGCGGAGAGCGCCCGCGCTGTCACAGGAGGCTGAGCTCTCCTCCCCGCCCCTCTCGCTCAGCCTCCTGTGACAGCGTGTCAGAGAGGAGAGCGGGTACAAGCAGTCAGTGATCGCTGAGTGTTTGTAGATACTTGAGAACATAGTATGTTTATGATTAGACATGTGCGATTCGTTTCGTTCCGAATCGAAATTCGGACGAATTTTCGGAAATTCGGACATTCGGATGTATCCGAATTCCGAATTACAGACATAACGAATGCAAACGAATCCGAATTTCCATTTACGAAATTCGGTAACGTTCGTACGAACGTTCGTTTCGTTTTCTGTTCTTATTCGTTTCTTATTCGTTTCGTTCGTTGGAGCAAAATGACATGAGAGGAGAAAAATATTTTTTCCCCCTCAACTGTCACTTTTGCTGCAAACGAACTAAACGAATAAGAAACGAATAAGAAACGAATAAGAAACGAATAAGAACTGAAAACGAAACGAACGTTCGTACGAACGCTACCGCATTTCGCCCGAATCCGAATTCCGAATCCGAATTGACTTTCACACCCGAATCCTGAAAAACGAAATAACACAAATCCGAATTTAAAACGAAACTAAACGAATTTTTTGGCAGTGCACATGTCTATTTATCATATCCTCAATTATAAATGAATGGGAAGTGATGTAGATCTCATCTACATCACTTCCTGTTCATTCATGATTGTGGATATAGTAAACACACAATGTCCTCATTGATAACAGGGGCTGCAGAAAAAGAGATTGAGGACTCTGTGTGTCTCCGAGGACTTTGTGGCCTCAATCTCTTTTTCTATTTTAAAAAGGGAAATATCAGGGGTCTGTTTAGATCCCCAATATTTCCCCGAAGCCCCTAAAAGTAAAGTAAAAAATGAAAAAGTTTATTAAATTAATAAATAAAAAACATTTTTTTTATTTCGGTTTTGAAATTTCCATTTCGGTGCACCTCTATTCTTAACCCAATCTAAGCCCCGGTTCAGACGCTCGCTCCCAGCCGGTGCTGCGAACACGAAGGAAGTCGTTCTGATTAAAGTGCGCCAAGACTCGCCTCGTTATTAATGTGCGATCTGCAAACAGCTCCCGTAAAAAGTTCCTCCGTATAAATCAGATTCGGGAGATTTTCATTATAAATTTCATGACCAAAAAAAAAAAAGTGAGAAAAAAAAATTGTAGGCGTTGGTAGAAATGATTTTTCTGTCTCGGTGCAGAGAAGACAAAACACGAGCGAAGCTTCTCTCCCTGGATACAGATCCGGGCAATGTTTACACATTATACCTAATGAACTTCCTCAGGCAGACGTCCTGAATGTCGCCCACGCACACCGCACAATCTGTGTCGTTGTACAAACTCGCCCCCAGTCAGGTTCATGTAAACCCTACACCTCAGTGGCGAAACAATCGCCATAGCGACCGATATGCGGCCGGGGAACAGGGGGGCCCGGCCAGGACACCCCCCATGATGCCGTGCGGGCCGTCTAGGTCGCTATGGCTTCGACCGCACCGCTGTTCGGATCACTGTCGGTGATCTGTGCAGCGCTGCGTTCGTCTCCACAGACGCTGCTGAGTCAATGAGAGCCAGCAGCGGTGGTGGAGGAGGCGGGGCCCGGAGGCCAGCAACAGAGAAGGAGGCATGGCCGGTAACGGAGGAGGAGGCGGGCCCGGCGACGGAGGAGGGAAGACGGAGGAAGAGGAGGCGGACAGGTAAGGAGTGTGACCAGCCCACCTGAGGGTGACCCTGCAGAGCCCACCAAAGAGAGTCTACCAGGGTACCAGATTGGAGGGGTAATGCTATTTTCCCAAATTCATCTGAAAGTGGAATTATTCTTTCACATATGGGGTGGGGGAGGGAAAGGTTACCTTTCACACTATGTTCCACAGTAC
>NW_017307617.1:401290-406465 GCF_000935625.1 Nanorana parkeri
CATTTCCACCCCTAGATGGAGCCAAGGAGCACAATTCATGTGATCATTATGTCAGCACGTGGACAAACCCAAAGCTGATGTAGTTTCCCGCCACAACGTTTTTGGAAAACAAGGAACATGCCGGTGTTCTAACGAAAGCTCCAACTTGTCGAAATCACCAACTACTTCACTGCCGGGTACTTGCAAGTTGGAGATCTCCACCAGACGGCGTTAGACTGCAAAACACAAAGACTGACGGAGCTCCGCACAGCTGCATTTTAACAATATTCAGCAGCTGGCAAACTCGACGAGTATTCTGAAAACGCTGTGCGCGCGAATGCGCACCGCAACTGTACAGAGCTCCAATCGATAATACGAACTATGTCGCCCAGAAGAAGGGAACCTGCGTGGCCCCGAAACATTGGCTGTTTGGTGCATGTGACGATTCAATAAAAAGTGCTTTACTTCTTGCACATATCATCGAGTGCTGGTGACTTCTATTATGTGCAGAGCTCCAGTCTTTCTGAGCACTGGAAGTGAGGTAGTTGGAGATCTCGATGAGTTGGAGCTTTCGACAGAACACCGGCATTGAGACGGTTAATGTGCGCTCAGCCTGTAAATGTCACCCACTGAAGCCAAAAGGGGAGGAGCAATAAAATTCTCACCTCCCCTAGTTATTGGTGGTCAGTGGCACCTCCCATTAATAGGCAATCCCACAGTCATTGGGCAAGTCTAGAACCCCCCCACCCCCTAGGGTTGCCACCTGTACGAGATTCACCCGGACAGTCCGGGTTTTTAATGCTGTGTCCGGGTTTCATGGCAGCAGAGACGGCGCTATTTACATATGAATAAGGCGTGACTCATTCTCCCCAAAAAATCGCTAGAGTGTTCGGGTTTCGCTGAAAGAAAAAGTCCCCCCGCCCCCCGCCCCTTTCATGATGAATGGGCACCCCAACGCATTGTAGAGTAGAACCCAACGCACAGCAGTCCAGCACATGGCATATACCGCGCGTTCCGTGTGTTACATTGTTAAAAAGGGTCCCGCGTGTGTAAATCCAATGCCGTATGTTGGCGTTCACAATGAATGTTCTGCATACGGCCCTAAATGAATGAATCCCCGAGTTGCCTTTACTATGCAAATTCTGGCCAATGAAGACATAACGGATTGACAGAGTTGCTATTAGTTACTCTTTATATGAGCAATCCTCGCCGGATCCGGTGAAGATAAATGGATACAAGCGGTTATAGGATTCTCTCGACATCCAGAGCGTAATAATGAACAAGAGCATACATCAGCCCGAAGCGGGGAAATGTCTTGCCGAGCTAAATTGACAGTTCCAGCTAAATAGTATTTTTTTTTCCCCTCAATTGCTGCGAAATCCACTGCGGAAAGGTTATTTTAACAAAACTTTATTGAGGCGGCGGTCACAAAAATAGAAACCCGACCGCTGCCGGCGAAATGGACCCACGCTCGTCCTACATCAGTGGACACGTGCCACAGAAACTCTATATTTACCTTTCCCTTTGTATGGGGAACAGGTTACTGAAACCTCTTCAAATGTTTACGGTGCTTTTTAGGCCCTGTAGGGACAAATGTTTGCTCGCTTCCTGTCCCAGTGACAACATCAGCAGGACAGGAAGTGAAGAGCAATCTCCAAAGAGGACACTGCAATAAAAAAAAAAACTACTTTAAACGGCCAAAAAAAAAAAAACTACTTTGGGGTGGGGGAGAAAAGGCTTCCCCCCCCCCCCCCACTGACTTCTCATGCTTGCTATGGTGATTTTTCCTTACTTCCTGTACTGGTGACATCATCAGCAGGACAGGAAGTAAACATCAACCTCAAAAGAGGGACGCAGCAATAAAAAATAAAATAAAAAAAAAACTCTTTGGAGTGGAGTAGGAAAGACTGGATCTCCCCTGCTCCCATTGAGTTCTTGTGCTCGTCTCTGTTCATATTGGAGATTTTTCCTTACTTCTTGTCCTGGTGACAACACCAGCAGGACGTGAAGTGAAAAACAAACAAACAAACAAACAAACAGGGAGCAATACAAAAAAAAACTCTTTGGAATAGAGTAGAAAAGGCTGGATCTCCCCTGCCCAGACTGATGTGTTGCGTTTTCCTGTGCCCCCCTTGGTGATTTTTCCTTACATCCTGTTCTGGTGACATCAGCAGGACAGGAAGTGAAGCACAATCTCCAAAAGGGGGAGACAGCAATAGAAACTCTTTGGAGTGACTTCTTATTGCTTGCCTGTGTCCCTATTGGAGTTATTCCCTTATATCGTGTCCAGGTGACAACGTTGACAACAGGACAGGAAGTGAGGGGGAAGCGTCTCAACAAGTCAGTAGGCATTATTAAAACCTGAGAAACCTTTCCCTATTCATCCAAAACACACATTTTGTTCGGGTCACAACGAAAGCTCCTGTTTTGCAAAAAATAAATACAAGATACAATGTATACAAATACAAGAAACTGTATTACCGTCACATTGTTCAACAATCCGATTTTTACATGAATGTTACTAAATAGTCATTTTCAGTCTGCAGCAACTTTCATTTCTAAAACTAGCAACATATACACTAGATTACCGAAAGTATTGGGACGCCTTCACACGCACATGAACTCTGATGGCGCCCCAGTCTTAGTCCGTAGGGTTCAGTATTGAAAGATTGGTGACTTCTGCGCACTGTGCGCTTCAGCATGCGCTGACCCCGCTCTGTCATGTTACATGGCCGACCACTTCCTGGCTGAGTTGCTGCTGTTCCCAGTTGCTTCCACTTTATTATAATCCCAGTGACAGGCGACCGTGGAGTATTTAGTAGCCAGGAAATGTCACGGATGGACCTATTGCACAGGTGACAACCTATAGCGGCACCACGCTTGTAGTCACTGAGCTCCTGAGAGCGACCCGTTCTCTCACCAATGTCTGTAGAAGCGTCTGCATGCCGAGGTGCCTCATCCTATACACCGGGGGCCATGGAGGGGATTGGAGGACCTGAATCCAACAATTTGGAGGGGTGTCCCAATACTTTTGGCAATATAGTGTATCTTGTTCAGGTGACAACGTGGAAACCAGGACAGGATCCTTAATTAAGCCAGTAGACATTATTAAAACCTGAGAAACTTTTCCCTATACTCAATCACAGAGTAGCAAGGAAAGCTCCTTTTTGGCAAAAAATAAATACAAGATACAATGTATACAAATACAAGAAACTGTATTACCGTCACATTGCTGAATAATAAATATAAATACATTTTTACATGAATGTTACTAAATAGTGATTTTCAGTCTGCAGCAACTTTCATTTCTAAAACTAGCAACATACAGGTGAAACTCAAATAATTAGAATACCCCCCCCCATCACCTTGGACTTATCCTTTCATTTTACAGGTTTAAAATGTCTGACAGGTCCACTTTAAGACGACAATACCATTCAGGGACTAGAGGAGGTGGGTGAGGGCCAGACGCAGACAGCGGATACAAAGTCGCGTTTCCCTTTCAGAAAGTCCCCACCCCTCTTTCTGCCATTTTTGGCCAGCCGATCTTTCTGTATCCTTTCAAAGAAGCGTCTTGGCGGTTGGGCCATAAATCCGGCGTCGCCCGATAGGCGGGGGCTGTCTCTTTAAAACGGGCGGCTGCTCCACTTTTTGCCGATTGGTCACCCTCAATCCTGATGATGAATAGGACAATTCTAAAACATTTATTCTTCCTTTACAACTGACATCAAATCTCTCTAATCAATAATTTAGCACCGCCGTGTTATTTTACCTGGGAAAAAAAAAATTGTGCGCAGGGCATTAACAGCTGCTGGAGATAAAAGTACAAGTACTTGTCAAAATGCCCTGTTTTTGCCGCCCTCACCCTGCAGCGCCCTCAGGCGGCCGCCTGACTTGCCTTGCGGTAGCGCCGGGCCTGATTACAGATGTAACAATTTACATTCAGTTCCTGCCCCCATGCGCTTGCAATCCGAGGTCCTTATGTTCACATATACTACACTACAAGCACTGGGAGAGCATGCAAACCCTATACAGATAGCATCCTAGCCAGGGATTTGAACCAAGGACCCCAGTGCTGTGGGGCAGATGTGCCAAGTCACTATGTTGCCGGTTTCACTTGCTCGTCCTGCCAGTAACACACTTCCTGTCCCAGTGTGTCATTGGAATCCTTCGGAAGGTCTTGTGTGCGTTCCAATGAGCAGGTGCGCGAGATTTCCAAATGCTCATTATTGACGTTGGTTCAAATTCCTCTGCTGCAGACAGAGCCGCTCCACCCGCGAAACGCGTCAATTAACACAAACTCATGAGTCCGATACAATAAGAAGGACGGCCTCCCGACTCACCTGATTCTCCGTCTTCACGCCGCTCCGACCATAAAGACAGCTGCATGTACAAAGCGTTTTTTTTTCTTGCAGCAGAATAAGTGATGCGTTATCCATCTGAAGAGTTATAATAACGCAGGAGCATATGCTTCTCTTTCACAGAATTCCGCTATCAATGGAGATAGAACGCGGAACTTTCTTTTAACAAGCACAAACATGGAGTAATTAACGTTGGAGGGACTCAGATCAATGGCGGCTCGTTATAGCTGTAAAATGTAGTTAGGAGAAGCCTCTTAGCGCTTTGTAGAGTCGGGGCGGCTTCTCGGCGGTGGGAATAATTGATGCCGCATTTGGCTGGTTGGCAGAGATATCAAATCAACGACATTTGAAGCCGGGTGTTAAGGTTTAAGCCCCAGTCACACTATTGCGTTGGGATAATGTGCAGCAACGCATGTTCTATTAGTGCAGGGGCGGGGCAAACTCTGGCCCTCCAGCTGTTGTGGAACTACAGATCCCATGAGGCATTGCAAGATTCTCACAGGCAAAACTCCAAGAGACAGAGGCATCATGGGAATTGTAGTCAGGGCCGGATTTTGCACAAGGCGAACCAAGGCCCGGCCTCGTGGGCAGCAGGGAGTAGAGGGGCAGCAGGGGTGTGGAATTCCTATCTCCCGATGCCGTGGGACATGAAGTTCTGGGCACCGGGCGGGTAGTTGTTTTCTACATTTAGCCCGGCTTTGGGCAAGCAGAGCTAAATGTAGAGTGGGGAAGCCGCCGCTTGTTTTGTACAGGTGATCCAAGCGATGTCGCCGAGATCACTTGCATGCAGGTCTGCCATTCTCCATGGGGGAAGGGCGGGGGATTTGGCGGGTGGGGG
>NW_017307617.1:406545-415689 GCF_000935625.1 Nanorana parkeri
GGGGGATTTGGCGGGTGGGGGGGGGTGCCATTCAAAATGTAGGATTTTATTCATTTTCACTGACTTTTCCTTCCCCAAACTCTTCTCCCTTTTGGGAATAACCCTCTAAGTGTGTAAAGCCGTCCATTCAGGGCCGAAGCTCACCTTTGTGCGACTGTATTCGTTGCGGTGGCATGGAAGTTTCCGCAACACACGTTACGTGCATGAGTTCCGGTCTCCCGATTGTGTTCCTGTGTTGTCACCCTGCCACAGTACGAGCGGACGTGCAGGCATACAATATGCAGGCAAGGTCCGCCACTGGGCTCGAGTTTGTCTGCACCCAGAAGGAAGAAAGTTGTCATTGCCGGCTCAATCAGCTACGGCCGGGGCACTGAATGAAGGTTTAGATCTACTTTAAGGAAGAACTCTGGACATATAAAAAAAAAAAAGTACTCTCCCAGTCCTGCACCCCACAAGTAAGTGCTCGTTTTTTTCTAGGGGATAGAATAAAGAAGATACTCCCACGGCAGTCGGCACTCACCTCTCTCCACCTCGGCTGTGCAATGTCCCTCAGCCCCGGGCCTTCCCTTTAATGAGGCAACCTAAAGCTCTTGCCTCAGGCCGCATCTCTTTGGGTCACATGGGTGGGCGGCAGGCAGAGCATCATGGCCGCTCGGCTGCACAATGTTTGTGCTGCCCCTTTAAACAGGAAGAGTGTCCCTGGTAAGGGCCATAGACATCTCCCCGCCTAGCTCCTGGTTGCCAGGAACCGAGCAGGATGCCAGCCAGAGTGATACCTAATCCCCAATACTCACCCCCAAGCCAGTGCATCCATCTCCACCCGTCTGACCAGAGCGTCCATCATGCACAAGCCCCCACCACCACCCCCATGCACCGCCTGCAAAAATGCTACGGACACCACTGCCTTGGCCTCCTCCCATCTAATGCAGGTCAATGGATCTGCAAAAGAGGTGATCACACTCCAAAAGACATGCTGGGAGGTTAATTTGCTCCTCTCTAAGTTGGCCCTCTATGTATGCATGTGAGATAGGGACCTTAGACTGTAAGCTCCTTGAGGGTAGGGACTGATGTGAACGTGCAACTATGTAAAGCGCTGCGTAAATTGTTGGCGCTATATAAATACCTGTAATAATAGTAATAATGATGTCAGGACCACCAGAGCCCGGGGGAGAAGAAGCTGCGGGGAGAGAGCCCAGAAGAAGCTGGCGGGAGAGGGGATCAGGTAAGCAATTCTGCTTTATTCCATCCTTCAGTCTAACCCTTGCAGTGCGGGGGTAGGCTTTTCGTAGGACTTTTTGTGCCCGGAGTTCTTCTTTAAACAGAGAAAGCGGCATGCGATCCAAAGCAAATCCCAAAAATTTACCAGATAACCAGAAATTGTTGCACCGTAAAGCGGCCACCTTCCTTTGCCTTCTAGAAGGCTGCAGGCCCACTTTAGAAAGCAATCCATCACAGGCAGTTTGGACGTTCAGTCACATGACAGTGCGACCCCAAACCAGCGCCCGGAATTGCTGCGTGACTGTCAGCTCGGCAGAGGGACCATTAACCTGTTTGGGAAAAGCAGCACCGGCAGCGCGCGCGTTTACAGCTTATAAACTTCTCGACACAGTTTGTCATTTTAATTAAGTGGCAGAACAGCGGGGCAGTTTCAGGTTATTGCTTTTCTAAATACGGCCGTTGTGAGACTTGGATTTAAGGTCTATCTGTCGCGGAAATGTCGGCAATCCCTCTCGCCGGACTGTCATCTGGCTCCTCGCCGTAAGTCATGGAAGTGGCGGGCGAATCCCGCTCTGCACGTGATTGACGCCTTGCCGGGATTGATAAAAGGTGAGAGGAGACAGATGGAAGACGGATGACGCAGCGACCGAGGGAAGATGAGAAAATGATAGAAGGATGACAAGACAATGAGATTGCAGAGCCGCGCGTCACAGAGAACGGAAACCGCCAACGGACCTCAAATCCGATACCGATCGCAGCGGGAAAAAAATAATCAGAGGAATTAAATTCTCAAACATTTCATTTAAGTGA
The DNA here is from genome assembly GCF_000935625.1 of Nanorana parkeri. Classification (NCBI taxonomy): domain Eukaryota; kingdom Metazoa; phylum Chordata; class Amphibia; order Anura; family Dicroglossidae; genus Nanorana; species Nanorana parkeri. The sequence continues at coordinate 408,574 of NW_017307617.1, forward strand.
CGATTCCCGTTTTAGATCCGTTCTAGACAAGCTGAGCCGAGAACGATAATAAAACCTGTAATTTGGTATCTAGTGCAGGGGCCCTCAGGCTTCCTAAACTAAAAAGGGCCAATCTATCGTCCTTCAGACTGCGGCCAACGGGAGAAGGAAAACGCCCCGGTGATAGTGGTCAGTGGGAATAAACTTCACCCATGCCTGGTAGTAAAACAATACCCCAGGTTTTGTGGACAGTGTGGGTAAAACGTTACCTCCCCTCATCCATTGCCCTACCGCTGGTGTCAGTGGGAGGAATAGTGCCCCATCATTGGTGTCAGTGGGAGGAATAATGCCCCATCGTTGGTGTCAGTGGGAGGAATAGTGCCCCATCATTGGTGTCAGTGGGAGGAATAGTGCTCCATCATTGGTGTCAGTGGGAGGAATAGTGCCCCATCATCGGTGTCAGTGGGAGGAATAATGCCCTAATGCCCCATCATTGGTGTCAGTGGGAGGAATAGTGCCCCATCATTGGTGTCAGTGGGAGGAATAGTGCTCCATCATTGGTGTCAGTGGGAGGAATAGTGCCCCATCATTGGTGTCAGTGGGAGGAATAGTGCCCCATCATTGGTGTCAGTGGGGGGAATAGTGCCCCATCATTGGTGTCAGTGGGGGGGAATAGTGTCCCATCATTGGTGTCAGTGGGAGGAATAGATCCCCAGAGCAGAGTCAAAAGTCAAAAGGCTGAGGGTGTTAAAGAGTGATGGGTGTCATCACCTGCTGTGCTATGTGACAAAGCTCTGTAAATCTGAGTGGATGGATAGAAGTACAAATCCTTTGGCATGTACATGATGTAGATCACTTCCCATTCATTCATAATTGTACATAATTGAGGACATGGTATGTTGGCTATATCCTCAAACACTCGGCGATCACTGATCGACGAGTGCTTGCTCTCCTCTGTCACAGGAGGCTGAGTGAGCGGTGCGAGAGGAGCGCCCAGCCTCCTGTGACAGCACTGTCTCCGCCCCCCACATAGGGTTGCCACCCTTTCTTCAAGTGAAACCCGAACACTAACTCTGCGTGCAGCAATTTTCAGGTGGCTGTGCCGACCCTCAGGTGGGCTACGTGGACCCTCAGGTGAGCTATGCGGACCCTTAGGTGGTTGTGAAGGGTCTCAGGTGGACTATGCGGACCCTCAGGTGAGCTATGCAGACCCTCAGGTGGTTGTGTAGAGTTTCAGGTGGGTTATGCAGGCTTTCAGGCGTGCTGTGCAGGCTGTGTGGTGTCTCACCAGTGGTCGGGCAGAGGCGGGCAGTATGTTGTCAGGAAGATGGAGATGTTTACAGGTACTTGCGGCTCACAGGAAGGCTGCCAAGGTCCCCAACAAGCACGGGACCTCAGGCAGCCGCATCTGGCAAAAAATTTAAAGTGTCAGCTGGCCTGAAACCTGAACACAGGACTCAAGAACTGGACTGTCCGGGTGAATCCCAGACAGGTGGCAACCCTACCCCCACACCGCTCTGCCGCACTGTGGTAGGCGGCCGAGCGGTTTGGGAGGAGAGACACCGGCTGCTCACAGCTCTCGGCCGGCTGACACAGAGCAGCAACAAAATAAAGCCACCAGCTTAGCAGGGGGTGTGCGGATCAAACACAACTGTAAATATTTTGGCACATAAAATGGGTCATGTGTGCACCAGGAGTTCCGATTTAACATTTCGCTCTTCTAATCTGAAGGAGATATTTTGGGAAAATACTGAATCTGCCTTTCACTCGTCTCTGGAGCTTTATTAATAAGGAGTGCGCAATGTTCCGTGATGCGCGGCAAACAAACATAATTAATCTTTCATTGATCTAACTTCGGTATAGAGAGTTGCGGTTGCCGGGGGGGGCAGGGTTGGCCACCCCTAACTTCTCTTCTTTACCTACAGCGGCCCAATCTATCACAAGGATGTCATTAGACCGGCCCAACGTATTTTGTTCCCGGTACAGTGCGGCACGTATTACACGGCACTTCACAGAACACTTAATTAACATCAGTCCCCGTCCCCCGAGGAGCTCCCGGACTTACGCAAGGATTGTATATGTAAAAAGGTATAAAATGTCACGGAGCTCGGCATATGTCCCTCGTCACCAGGAATGATGGATAACGAACAGAATGGTTTAAGTCAACAGAGGACAGTGCCAGAGTCAGCAGGCTGATGGTCAGATCATATCAGACACAGACAACCCGATCCTAAAACAGAGTCCAGGAAGAGCAATGGATAACACCAAGAGCCCGGAGAGCAGGATATACCCAGGCAAGCACAGCAGTCACTCGGGGCATGAACAGTCAGACCAATGACAAGACAAACTAACATGTTGAATGTCCAGCAGTCTACTTCACCATTCCTGATTAGGACAGGTGTGCACTGCAGAGATCTGTGCTGTGGTATGACCAGAACGTGGGTCACTGAAGTCCAGGCCTCTACCCGACACATGTGTCAGGTGTAAGCAATGCACGTACGGATGGAGCTCCCTTATGGCCATACTTCCACCCCACCCCACCCCACCTCAAGCTGACATGCAGGGCCGGGAAGGATATTTTGAATGGCTGCTCGGCCTTGTGTGCTGTGTTAGGGGGAGGCTGAGGAGACTCTCACCTAGAAGGAAGGCATGTGGTGACCCTAGGGTTGCCACCTGCCCAGGATTCACCCGGACAGTCCGGGTTTTGAATGCTTTGTCTGGGTTTCATGGCAGCAGAAACCCGGACGCAAGATGTCAGGCAGACAGGGGCAACCAAAATTACGATAGGGGCTACTAGCCCCCCACTGAAAATAGCCTCAGCTGTGATATTTACATATGAATAAGCCGCAAAATGTCCAGGCGTCGCTAGAGTGTTCAGGTTTCGCTTGAAGAAAAGGTGGAAGAAAACATGGAGTCGCGACCCACCTGTTGAGAACCAAGGCCATAAAGCATTGCAAGACCGACAGCCACAGAGATGACTCCCGGAGGCAGATGAACGATAGGATGTGTAGTTTCAGCGCAGCTGGAGGGCCGGAGTTTGCCTACCCCTGCTCTATACTTTCAACCTATGCTCTGTCTACTACACCCAGGTGACCCCGTTTGTGTCTTTTTTCAGTACCGGCATAGCAACAATTCCGGTTGTAGGGTGCAGGCTGATACAAAGGGGAGTATTTATAAACAATTGGCAGAGCCAGTCGTCCCGCAGATCCCCGGGGCCGTCTTTAATATTGATTGGCCCTTGGGCAAACACAGGGCCTCCCCACCAGACACCCACTGTTCATGCTGCCCTGATTCAGGCTGTAGTCCCCTCACCTGGCAGACTCCCTATCCCCCATCCAGGTGCAAAGGGCCCCTTTGGCAGCTGCCCTTTGGGCCCCACAACAATGACTGGGCCCTGGGCAGCTGCCCCGTTAGCCCTGCGTTAAAGACGGACCTGCTCTGGGTGAATGGAGACAAAGAAAATGAGAGTTCTCAGCATTTTGGCTTTTTAGATATTTGGAAAATACCACATAATGGCCACTAGATGGAGCCGAGGAGCATCGGAATTAAAAACGTCTCTCCTATGCTCCTCAGCAACGCCTAGTGGTCATAAGGTGGTACTTCCTCAATATTACATTCAACCTGAAAAGAAAATATAATAAAAAAAGGGATGTTTCTTGAAGTATTGCATCATGCAAATTGTTGATGAATAAATACACCACCTAGAGACATATCCAGTGTTAGCAAGACAATTGCGGTAGATCTGATTCCAATTACTAGAAGTCTTCACTTTTAAATGTTGGGGAAATGCAATATTTTGTGTATGCGCATTTTATACAGACGGCTCGTCAAGTTCCTGATCAGCTGGTGCTGCCAGCTGAAACTATCTCACCTTCTCTCATCAAATCATCAGCCAGCCTGAGCTGAACAGAACTTACCCTGCGCTGTCTGGAGAATAGGATGAAATATATGGCGAAGCGCGTATACACATTTCATTATAGCAGAACTCAATCTAAAAATAACAGCCAGATAAAAATCGATAATTGTTGTCGTTAAAAGACAAAATAAACAGCTTTTGCTGCAATATTCACCTCCAGTCCAGAGATTCCCCCCGCTGTACTTTTTTTGCCACTAGAAGTCCTTAGTCTGATTGTCGGCATCCTTTGAGCCCCGGCCACCGTGGACCTGTGGCTGGACAGTGAAAGGAGAAGCAGCACAACTCTCTGTGCTCTCCTCCTATCAGCATGCTCCTTGTCAGCACATAAACTGATTGGCTCCTTGTGCTGCTTCTTCCTCTCACACTCCAGCTGTGCTGTACAAAGACTACAAGAGGCTGATACATTCAGGTAAGTACACTTGTATGTAAAAAAAATAAACGTATTAATGATTACCGATAGGGATGCGCCGATACCAGTTTTTCAGTATCGAATGCCGATTTTTTTTTTGGGGGGGGGGGGGTACTCACGGATACCGCATACCGATACCGGCATCTGTGGGCCCAACCCGCCACCAGGCTTTCTGATTGCGTGGGAAGCCAGTGGTCTGTCAAAAGAACACTGGCTTCTCTTTCTTTGCGACACTGCGAGGCAGCCTGGCTTCCTGACCAATCAGGAAGCCAGGCAGCGGGTCATGATGTGCCGCCCAGCTTCCCGATTGGTCAGGAAGCCAGGCTGCCTAGGAACAAGTGAAGCTGGCTTCCTAGCCAAATCGGGAAGCTAGGCAGAACGTCATGATCCGGCTTCCTGATAGCAATAAGTGAAGCCGGCTTCCTAGCCTAAGCAGCCTGGCTCCCTGACCAATCAGGAAGCCGGGCGACATGTCATGACCCACCACCCAGCTTCGCAATTGGCTCCCCCGGCACTGCCGGGCAGGGGGAGATGTCCCTCTGACAGGAAGTTTCCGGTATCGGGGAAGGTATCGGAGCATTTGGCCGAGTAGGAGTACTCGGCCACATACTTAGTATCAGCACCAATGCCGATATTAGTATCAGTGCGTCCCTAATTGCTGAGATTATCTAAAGGAGAACTATGGGGTCAGGGCTTTTCCCCAGAGAAGCCGTATACGTTCTTGAACGGACACGTAGCCTGGGATTCTGACAGTGGCCGCCCTCCTGGGCTTTCTTTTTTCTCTGAGCCTTTCCATATTTGTTCTGAAATTTGGTTGGCGTTTTAATTTGCACCCCGTCTCCTTTCAGGACACATGTCCGGGCACCCGCGTCAGGGTGATGGCGTTTCTGCTCCTCTCCGGGTAACCGTCGTCATGCCCTCCCCGTGCTCGCTTGTTAAACCAAGCTGACATAACATTTCCTGGCGGCAAGTTTTTGAGCCCCTGCCTTTAGTGTCATTAACAAGACACTCGGAGCCATTAAAATTCACTAAAGCGCCGTTCCCTTCTCAATTATAACTAATTGGAATGTCAGTTGTCTACTTTACAAGCAGCAAGCAGTCTGAGCCATGTCTACGGTGGAACGCGGGCCATCATCCTACACCCAAGACGCGCGAGAGCGTTCGCTTCATTTCTGTATCAATTAAGAGTCCTCCAGCACCTAATTATTGACGGAGCCGAGATGAAGAAGTAAAACTAGGCTATGGATTGGTGCAGGAAATACAGATTTTGGTACTTTTTTGGGGGGCCGTTCACAACGGTGAGAGCACGTCATGGTGGGCATAATACCTGCACTGGAGTGCGCTGTGCATGCTCGTTACATTGTCACTAGGGATGCCCCGATAACGTTTTTTCGATACCGAGTACAGATATTTTTGTTTCAGTACTCGCCGATACCAAATACCAGAGGTCCCATTAAGGAAGCCAAGCGGCGTGTAAAAGACTCCCCACCCGGCTTCCCAAATAGCAAGAAAACCGGCCACATGTTTCTCGTCACAAAAGCATGGAGCCGGGTTTCTGATTGGCCGGCTCCATGCTTTCTGGCCAATCAGGAAGCTGGGCAGCGAGTCATTACACTTCCCGGCTCCATGCTTTGCGACACTGCGAGGCAGCCTGGCTTCCTGACCAATCAGGAAGCTGGGCAGCGGGTCATGACGTGCCACCGAGGTGACGGCAAAGAGGTGGCAATTCTTAGGGTCACGTGGGGGGCGTCAACAAGCAGAATGGGGCATGGCTGCTCTGCTGCACAATGTTTGCCGTGTGCCTGCCCCCCCCTTTCCAGCCAGAGTGTCCCAGATTGCCAAGATTCGGTTGGGGAGATGAGTAAGGGCCACACACATCACCCCACCCAGCAAACTGGGATGTTCTGGTCGGCGTCGCGCCCAGCTCCTGGCAACCAGTGACATCACTTGTTGCCAGGAACTGAGTGGGGCTCCAGCCAGTGTCGCAGGTTGCCAGCCAGAGTCTCCCAAGAGCCAGACGGGGAGATGCAGAGGGCAGCGTCACTCTCATGTCCGGCGGCGCCGTCTCCTCTACCCATCTCCTGCTTCTATGACTGCATGCACCCGTTCGCCTTAAGTGGCAAAGGGCCTAGGGGCACCACTGCCTGTGAACTGTCATTTTATGCAATTAGAGGCAAAAGCAAACGTTATAGTGACTGGACAGTGAAAGGCAAAGCGGCAGACTGATGCACTCGTCTCTCCCATCACTCTGTTCTCTCCTCCCGTCACCGTGCCCCTAGTTAGCACATGAGCACAAATGATTGGCTCGTTGTGTTGCTCCTCCCTCTCTCTCCCAGTCTGAGCTCTGCTGAAGAGTAGACTGCAAGAAACGGATAGCAGCCAGGTACTTGCGCTCCAAAAAAAAAAAAGAAGCCATTATTGGTGTATTACTGATTACAGAGCTGCATGAATTTGGGTCTTTGGGAAGCCCGTGCACAGACATGGAAGGCCTTTAAAACATTACGATGAGGAATATTTACGGAGAACCGATACTGAATATATATCACGCGGACGATCCGACTACGGCTTCCATTGGAATCACTGCGGGGATTCTACTGCGGCCATCAATCCGGCGGACTGGGTGTCAGCACGGGGTTAATAAAACCAAGCAGGGAACGCCAGTGATTGCCCTTAAATGTGTCTCTTTATCTCGCACACAGAATATGTCCTCTGGCTGCTGTTCAATAAGTCCATTTAACTCCCTGTCCTGGTGCTATAAACACTGGCAGCCCATTAGAAGGGAGAGCGAAGGGGGGGGGGGGGGGCGGGGGTG
>NW_017307617.1:416087-420596 GCF_000935625.1 Nanorana parkeri
TGTGGGGGGTGGGGGGGGGGGGGTGGAAGCTGGAGTCTCCATCAGAATGTTGAATGAGATGGGGGGGGGGGGGGGGGGGGGGGGGCGCAGAGCTCTCTGTACCTGGCTCCCTATGCAGCAGGAAATCAGCACAGAGCATCTTACATCAGCTTTTCAATACTAATTATAGAACAGAGATGAATAAACGTCTGAAACTCCGCCGTCACCCGTTCAATATCCCTCGGACCGCTTTGTTATTACCAAGAGGGCTTTCCATCATGTTCTTTTACCCAAATGGTACACTAGAGACGGAATAGAAAACAAACATCTGTTTCTGTTATTCCCCATGTTGCCGGTGTGCTGGGGACACCAAAAGGTCGTGCCCTGTTCATGTGCAAAGTCAAGAACTCCGAGACGAAAGGGAAAGCATCACGGGAAAAGAATCGCCATCCCTTTCCAGGAGTTTGCAGAAACGAGGGTGCAAGAGATCATGTGATACCATGGCAGCCAATCGTGGCGATGAGATGGGTTTGTTACAAGAGTATCAATAGATGGCTTTCTTTGTTCGGGGAAAGTCTGGGCACAAGGAAATGTAAATCCCGAATAATTGTAACTAATGTCTTCCTTATATTGTACAGCGCTGTGCAAACTGTTGGCGCTATATGAATCGTGTATAATAATAAAAAAATAAATATTAGGGATGCAACGATACTAGTATCGGTGCCGATGCCGAGTACCAAATGCACTCGCCCAAATGCTCTGATGCCTAGCCTGATACTGCCTGTATCAGCAACCCGGGCAGCGCATCATTACGCGCTGCCTGGCTTCCCGATTGGCTGAGCGGCCGAGACTGCGCCCTAGGCGGCTGCCTTTTTTGCCTAGTGGCAGCACTGGCCCTGCGCGTACCACCTTGGGCACTCTTGCCTACCCCCTTGACCCGGCCCGGGATGTAACCAAGGCAGATTGATGCTACTGAATTTGGTCTGGGCTTCCAGATTTAAATGGCCGCTAGTCTTTCCCTGTGTGGTGGTCGAGCCTAGGACTGGAGGTGACTGAATGGCACGGGTTGGGTGTATCCTCATACTCGGATGTGTAAAACACCGACTGATGGACTGAATATGTAATCAAAGCCTCTACACAAGGTCCTGAATGGTCCCCGGGGAGGCGTCTATGATCAGGGAGGCGTCTATGATCAGGGAGGGGTCTATGATCAGGGAGGGGTCTATGATCAGGGAGGCGTCTATGATCAGGGAGGCGTCTATGATAAAAGGAGGCGTCTATGATCAGGGAGGCGTCTATGATCAGGGAGGAGTCTATGATAAAGGGAGGCGTCTATGATCAGGGAGGCGTCTATGATCAGGGAGGAGTCTTTGATAAAGGGAGGCGTCTATGATCAGGGAGGAGTCTATGATAAAGGGGGGCGTCTATGATCAGGGAGGCGTCTATGATCAGGGAGGAGTCTATGATCAGGGAGGAGTCTATGATCAGGGAGGCGTCTCTGATCAGGGAGGAGTCTATGATCAGGGAGGCGTGGCATAAATGCTGTTAAATGAATATCCCTCCCGAGGAAGCGAACCATCCGGCACTATGCGATGACGACATGCGAGATCTTTCTACATTGTAACTCCTCTGCGTTTCCTGTACATGGAAATATGGAATATACAACATCCTATCAGACGAGGTCTGGAACAGATATGGTACTCGGTGCAAGCATGACGCAGGAGTGTACAGGCCTTGGATGCGACGGGCCACCTTCCTGGGATGAGGTTTGAATCGTTTTTGTGAATTGTATATTATTTTGTATCTCTATAGTCACTGGAGGGAACCCGGAGAGCCCCCAGAGAGGGCAAAATTTGAGGTTTATTTCACGTCAGTCGTTAAAGTGTTCAGCGCAGCGATCATCTCCTGTCTATTGGCAGCTCCCAAGAGGGAGGCAAAAGGTGGCCAGTGGCACAGAGTCCACCCTATTACAGGGCTGCCACCCTCCGCCATCCAACACTAGATAGGTGATGGGAATGGCAAGAGTATGCAAATTGCTTGCAGTGTATGTAGCTGTGGTGTGGGAGCTCCCTTTAAATCCCGCTATGCAATGTATATAGCTGTTGGGTAGGAGCTCCCCTTTAAATCCCACTATGAAATTTATTTAGCTGTTGGGTAGGAGCTCCCCTTTAAATCACACTATGCAATGTATATAGCTATGCACTATGCACTATATGTAGGAGCTCCCCTTTAAATCCCACTATGCAATGTATATAGCTATGCACTATATGTAGCTACTGGGTAGGAGCTCCCCTTTAAATCCTGTGATGCAATGTATGTAGCTGTTGGGTAGGAGCTCCCCTTTAAATCCTGCTATGAAATGTATTTAGCTGTTGGGCTCCCCTCTAATTCCTGCTATGCAGTGTATATAGCTGTTGGTTAGGCGCTCCCCTTTAAATCCCTCTATGCACTATATGTAGCTACAGGGTAGGAGCTCCCCTTTAAATCCTGTGATGCAATGTATGCAGCTGTTGGGTAGGAGCTCCCCTTTAAAGCCGTCTATGCACTATATGTAGCTGCTGGGTAGGAGCTCCCTTTAAATCCTGCTATGCAATGTATGTAGCTGTTGGGTAGGAGCTCCCCTTTAAATCCTGCTAAGCAATGTATTTGACTGTTGGGTAGGAGCTCCCCTTTAAATCCCTCTATGCACTATATGTAGCTGTCGGGTAGGAGCTCCCCTTTAAATCCCTCTATGCACTATATGTAGCTGTCGGGTAGGAGCTCCCCTTTAAATCCTGCTATGCAATGTATATAGCTGTTGGGTAGGAGCTCCCCTTTAAGTCGCACATGTCCCAGTCAATTGGCGATGATCAGGGAGGCGTCTATGATCAGGGAGGAGTCTTTGATAAAGGGAGGCGTCTATGATCAGGGAGGAGTCTATGATAAAGGGGGGCGTCTATGATCAGGGAGGCGTCTATGATCAGGGAGGAGTCTATGATCAGGGAGGAGTCTATGATCAGGGAGGCGTCTCTGATCAGGGAGGAGTCTATGATCAGGGAGGCGTGGCATAAATGCTGTTAAATGAATATCCCTCCCGAGGAAGCGAACCATCCGGCACTATGCGATGACGACATGCGAGATCTTTCTACATTGTAACTCCTCTGCGTTTCCTGTACATGGAAATATGGAATATACAACATCCTATCAGACGAGGTCTGGAACAGATATGGTACTCGGTGCAAGCATGACGCAGGAGTGTACAGGCCTTGGATGCGACGGGCCACCTTCCTGGGATGAGGTTTGAATCGTTTTTGTGAATTGTATATTATTTTGTATCTCTATAGTCACTGGAGGGAACCCGGAGAGCCCCCAGAGAGGGCAAAATTTGAGGTTTATTTCACGTCAGTCGTTAAAGTGTTCAGCGCAGCGATCATCTCCTGTCTATTGGCAGCTCCCAAGAGGGAGGCAAAAGGTGGCCAGTGGCACAGAGTCCACCCTATTACAGGGCTGCCACCCTCCGCCATCCAACACTAGATAGGTGATGGGAATGGCAAGAGTATGCAAATTGCTTGCAGTGTATGTAGCTGTGGTGTGGGAGCTCCCTTTAAATCCCGCTATGCAATGTATATAGCTGTTGGGTAGGAGCTCCCCTTTAAATCCCACTATGAAATTTATTTAGCTGTTGGGTAGGAGCTCCCCTTTAAATCACACTATGCAATGTATATAGCTATGCACTATGCACTATATGTAGGAGCTCCCCTTTAAATCCCACTATGCAATGTATATAGCTATGCACTATATGTAGCTACTGGGTAGGAGCTCCCCTTTAAATCCTGTGATGCAATGTATGTAGCTGTTGGGTAGGAGCTCCCCTTTAAATCCTGCTATGAAATGTATTTAGCTGTTGGGCTCCCCTCTAATTCCTGCTATGCAGTGTATATAGCTGTTGGTTAGGCGCTCCCCTTTAAATCCCTCTATGCACTATATGTAGCTACAGGGTAGGAGCTCCCCTTTAAATCCTGTGATGCAATGTATGCAGCTGTTGGGTAGGAGCTCCCCTTTAAAGCCGTCTATGCACTATATGTAGCTGCTGGGTAGGAGCTCCCTTTAAATCCTGCTATGCAATGTATGTAGCTGTTGGGTAGGAGCTCCCCTTTAAATCCTGCTAAGCAATGTATTTGACTGTTGGGTAGGAGCTCCCCTTTAAATCCCTCTATGCACTATATGTAGCTGTCGGGTAGGAGCTCCCCTTTAAATCCCTCTATGCACTATATGTAGCTGTCGGGTAGGAGCTCCCCTTTAAATCCTGCTATGCAATGTATATAGCTGTTGGGTAGGAGCTCCCCTTTAAGTCGCACATGTCCCAGTCAATTGGCGTTCGTCGCTGACAGGCGGCTATGAATGGGAACCTTCCCGATCGCTGGAACCGGCTTCTCTGCGTCTGATAACCGCGGCCGTATTTCCGAAAACCAATTACCGCGCCGCTTCGTGTCCCGCCGCTGAGAGATGAAAGGTGGATTTTATGGACTGGAGCAGTAAGTTAAAGGCTCA
>NW_017307617.1:420639-421241 GCF_000935625.1 Nanorana parkeri
CTCCCCCGTGTGCACTACATCAAGGTCCTTCCAGGACAAACAGGAGAGCAGACGCTCATGAACATAAGAAAACTTTAATGACAGCCGAGGTCTAAATACAAAAAGCGGGAGATCGGATTAAAGTGCAACTCCAGCCTCCTGTCAACAATCCCAAATCCAGTTGCTACGAGATACAAAAGTATCAAAACGTAAACAAAAAGCTTCCTTTACTTCCCAGACAATTCCTCTTCTGCGACTCACACGCTCCCCCCTCCCAGACACTGCGGCTCGCAGTGGGAGGGTTCCAGTAACAGGGGCAATCTTGACAGCAATGGGCGGGACCAGGGGCGTAACTAGAAATCACAGGGCCCCATAGCAACATTTTGTATGGGGGCCCTGTGATTGCTAGTTACGCCCACCTGATAACCCAAACAGCCCACCTGAGGGTGACCCTGCAGAGCCCACCATAGACTTTCTATGGTGGGCTCTGTAGGGTCTCATGTGGGCGGTCAAGCCCTCTTACCTGTCAGCCCAGATCCTCTGTCCGCCTCCTTCTCCTCCACGATCGACTGCTCTGTCACTGGGCCCCGCCTCCTCGATCGCCGGGCCCCGCCCCTCGATCG
>NW_017307617.1:421314-422671 GCF_000935625.1 Nanorana parkeri
CCCGCACGGCATCAGGGAGATGTCCTGGCCGGGCCCCGCCGTGCCTCGGGCCCCATAGCGGCCGCCTGGGTCGCTATGGTGATTGTTACGCCCCTGGGCGGGACTATTTGTGGCAGAGGTGCTGATTGACGAGCTACAGGCCACGCTGATAAGCCACGCCCCCTCCATCATCGTCTCTCACTGCAGTTCAAGCAGACACAGCCTACATTGGGGGGGGGGAGGGGTGACCACTCTGCTCTGAATTCAGGAGCAGTGCAGCGCTGTTGTCACCCTGTCGCAGGAAGCTGCATTAGGTGGGCTTCACTGGCAGGATCAACCAGTATTTGTGGGGCTTTCCAGGGGGACTAGGTGAATGTATAATTAGGCCCTGCAACACATTTAACATTTTAATGGGAGCCCACCGAGCTACTGGAAAGTAATAAGCAGCCGAGATAAAAAAAAAATGTTTTAGTCTTTGTTTGTTTTTGTTTATTTCATTCAGCGCTTTTGTTGGAATTTTTTTTCTTCTTTATTTAGAGGATTTGTTGTTGGGAGTGAAGTCGCTTATTTTATTTAATTGAGGCCCCATTCACACTGTGCGATTCGCAAATCGCGCGTTTGTCGCGCGATTTGCATTTTGCGCGATATCGCGTGATTAGTCGCGCGATATCGCACAAATGCTTGCATTGAGCAAGCTTGAATCGCGGCTAAATCCGCTCCAAAAAGGGTCCTGCTGTAGCGACGCACGACCCGCGACAGCAGGACCCTTTGCCCCATTGATAAAGCATTGGAGAGCGATATCGCGCGGTAAATCGCTCAGTGTGAACGGGGCCTTACGGTTTTGTTTTTATTATTTTAGTTTCTTTTATTTAGAGGATTTCTTTTTTTTGGGGGTGGGGGCCTTGTATTTGGTCTTTGGGGAAGTTACATTTTATTTAGTGGGGTTTTCTTGCTTGAATTAAAAAGGATTTGTGTTTTTGGGGTAGTTTAGTTTATTTCATTTAGGTTGTTTTTGTTTGTTTGTTTATTTTTGCACATTTGTTTTTTCTTTTCCAGGCAGACGGGGAAACGCAGATCAGTTCTCTCACAAAACGCACAGTGAGCCGATCTGCCCTGGAACAGCTGACAAAGCATTGGATTGCTTCACCTCATGGGCGGTCACACATTCCACTGCCGAAAAACTGGGCGGGGATTACCTTGAAATGCGTGACCGTCACCGGTGACGCATTCCAAGGTAGTCACGACATTTGTTAGGAGGCCGGAGGTCAGATAGAAGACTGAAGGGAAGGACGGAGGTCAGATAGAAGACTGAAGGGGAGGACGGAGGTCAGATAGAAGACTGAAGGGAAGGACGGAGGTCAGATAGAAGACTGAAGGG
>NW_017307617.1:423143-423704 GCF_000935625.1 Nanorana parkeri
TTGTCACTATAAATCCCCAACCCCCCCCCCCCTGGTTTGATGGAGGCCGCTGCAAATGCATTAGGAGGACTCCGCGTCTCCTGTATTGATCGCGCTTTCAGCGACGGATGTGCGCTGCAAAAATAGGAACTTGAAGCGGAACACTGCCGCAGTTTTATGGCGCTCTCCTACGCTGGTTGCTGCAGCCACGGCAAGTCAGAAGGACTCGGGCCGAATTAACAGACAAAAAGATACAAAAACGCCTTTTTTTCTTCTCTTACAAGATACAAAGTAACAATCTTCAGCTCCGCCGCGTCATCTGCTGGAAGAAGAGATTATGGATTGTATTTATAAAACCTCAATGTGGCCACTAGATGGAGCCGAGGAGCACAGGAAGGTACAATGCTCCCCATCGCCATCTAGTGGCCATAATATGCATGTGACAGCAGTACACAAGGGCCGCTATTTGGAGCAATGTATTTAGAATTTTAGGAATGAGAGAACCGAACCGGTTTTGGAATCTAGATTTAGGTCATTGTTAACGGTATCCATTAAAAAAAGGGCAACACTTTTTCAGTGTTC
>NW_017307617.1:423763-427923 GCF_000935625.1 Nanorana parkeri
TCATCAGGGCTAGCCCAACCACTGCAATAGGCTTCCTGCATGCTGGACATCCCACACCCCCCTCCTGGACACCTCGGAGGAAATCCAGAATTTTACTTTCTAGCCGGCACCGAGGACTCGCTCACAATTAGTCAGAAACACGCGGACGCCATAAAACGGAAAGGTCGCTTCTCCACCGCGCGCCTTATCGACCATAAAAATTGACCGCAGAACAGGAATCACGCCCCTGAATTCCGTCGTCTTGCTGGCGCTGAACGCGTCTCTATAATAAAAAGTTCACTTTCATTGCTGCGCGCTCAGCTCCGTGATGGCGGTACAGCAGGCAGGTCCAAGTCCTTGATCCGTTGTACCCGCCGATGGCGCCGGTTAGCCAGTCCCGTGATCCGGGTCGGTGACCTCACTGGCCTTCGCCGCAGGACCATGCCACGACCTGCCCTGACAGGACCACGAAGGAGAAGCAAACCTTTCCCAGTCTGCTGTGCGGGGGAATACAGAAGGCCAGTATGAGGACACACTCGGGTACTTCTATTAGCGGTCACTATGCTGCCAGGTGCCAAACCAGCTGGGAAGGGACAGTGATGTCATACCGCATCCAACAGCAGAGCATACCCAGGGTGTACAGCTGCAACAAGGGAGTATGGATAGGGGGGGGTATACCTTGCTGGGGGATGGGCGATCAGCAGATGCCATCCATGCCCCGATTGGGTAAAGTGACACTGTCTCTTTAAAAATAAATTCAATGCGTAACGGAGGGTATATCCCTTTAAGGGTATTACCCAAATTTACCCCCAACTAGTCCCAGAATCATTCCTCCGTACTGAGAAACGGCTTTTTATTTTTCTCTATGCCATCATCACCAGGCAGGGGCGGCTGCTGGGAGTTCCTAATGACTGCCCCCAGAACTACATTTCCCAATAGCCCTTTCTCTACACACAGTGTGTGGGCGGGCTCTTCGGGGTTTCGAAGCGGCAGCAATTCTTGCTGAGAGAGAGGGGCGGAGTTGTGCAGTTCAGCAGGCAGGGCCCACTATAGAAAGTTAGGAGCTCACTGGATTTCTGCCAGAGTCACAGCTTTCCTTCTGTATTCACGTGTTTTTAAAAACTGAACTCCACAATGAGGAAATTAGCTGCTCTCTCTTTGTGCAGGGTGACTGGTCTTGTCTCCGCCCCCTCCTGTAATAAAGACCGCTCACTGCCGCTCTCTCTCCTTGTGTAGGGTAACTGGTCTTGTCTCCGCCCCATCCTGTAATTAAGGCCGGTCACTGCTGCTCTCTCTTTGTGCAGGGTGACTGGTCTTGTCTCCGCCCCCTCCTGTAATAAAGACCGCTCACTGCCGCTCTCTCTCCTTGTGTAGGGTAACTGGTCTTGTCTCCGCCCCATCCTGTAATTAAGGCCGGTCACTGCTGCTCTCTCTTTGTGCAGGGTGACTGGTCTTGTCTCCGCCCCCTCCTGTAGTTCCCTGTACTGGGCACAGTGATGATGTCACTGCCACTTATATATCCCCGATGACCAGATTTCAGCTTTAGAAGGACGATGTGTCGGGAAATGTGCGCGCATTGCAGAGAGGTAATGAAGGATATTTCTCACTCAGTAATATTTCGGATCTTTTCTCAAAGTACTTGAATAATTTTTTCCTTTTTTTCGGAGACGTCGTCGGTGACAGCTGGAAATTGCCGTTCCTCGGCCACAAAATATTCGACAAGCTAACCATTAAGTACTTCTCCTCCACGATTGTTCCTTCCCTCGTTACACGCGTATTATTCAGAAACCGTTTGGCGCCCGAAGCACTTTCATTAAACACTTCTCTGTATTTTCGGCGCGTTTCGGGTAAAACGCGGCTCCGAGTTCTTTGTGTTGTCGGAGAATGACACGCGTGAAGTCTGTAATCTTCCCATTGACATCTCCGCCGAGCGGGTCTGAAGTCAGACGATTCCGCCGCTGCGTTTGTTAAACTGGCGCAGGAGAGAGAGAGAGAAAGAGCGCTGCTGCCCCATCGCGTCCTCCTGTTAAACGAGAGCCAAAAAAATTAAGCGCGTCGGAGCGGCCCGCGGCTTACAGTTTAACAGGAAATCGGAGATCGGCATTAATAAATAACAGAGGTGCCGATCCGAGCGCTCCGACGGCTGGAAGACTCTTCTCTAGTGGAAGATGAAAATAAAAAGTCTAAACAGAGACGAGGGAAACGGCGCCGCGTGATAAATGGCAATTCACTTTTATTTCTTCAGACTTCATACATCCGGCCACAGGAGGGCGCCGAACAAGCTCCACTCAGTGACTCTGCCTAGGCTGAGATGATGTCATCAGTGCGCTGCAGGCAGGAGGAAGGATTTCCTCAGTCTCCCCAATCTTAGGGGTTTCTCAGCTGCCAATGGGATGTGCGGGATCCCTTGTGTGTTTCTGTACCTTTAAGGAGGTGGGGCGTCCTCCTGACAAACCTGCACCCAATTTGATATCTCACGAGATGGGGAGGGCTCCCGTATATGGTCTCGAGATGGGGGAGAGCTCCCGTATATGGTCTCGAGATGGGGAGAGCTCCCATGTATGGTCACGAGATGGGGAGAGCTCCCGTATATGGTCTCGTGACCATATACGGGAGCTCTCCCCATCTCGTGACCATATACGGAAGCTCTCCCCCATCTCGAGACCATATACGGGAGCTCTCCCCATCTCGAGACCATATACGGGAGCTCTCCCCATCTCCTGACCATACATAGGAGCTCTCCCCATCTCGAGACCATACATGGGAGCTCTCCCCATCTCGTGACCATACATGGGAGCTCTCCGGATCGCTGCGGAACACTCGGGCTGATTGGTGTTCCTGCAGTTCCACGTGATTTCCCTCTGGCTCCGCCCCTATAGGCTGACAGTAGTAGTGATGGGACTGTTGGAAATGCAGCATTATATGCAAGTGTACTACAACTGCATACTGTCTTTTGGGCACTAGATGGCGCTGTGGTGCAATGTTGGTCTCTCTGCTTCTATATACTTCTTTATGATCTCTAGGTTTCCTGGTAATACTGTATTCCTGCCCACATACAATGTCATTCCTCAAGATCTCAGTGCTTCATCTAAATCCAACCAACAGGGGCACTCTGGAACTCAGGGGGAAAGTCCAGGCAGTCAAGGGGTTAAGATGTGCAGCTTTGCTGAAGAGGAACCGTCCCCCAAAAATTCTCTTTGTGAGCCCACTCTTCCAGGCGTGTCCATCTCCTGTGTAGGACAGCAGACGATGACAATCGTCCTGTTGTGGCCACTTATTACTGAGAGATGAAATTTGATTGGCTCTGGTGTAAAAAGGAAATCCCCTCCCCCGCCTTGAACATGTGGTGAGCATTCATTTTGGTGGTGATCCGCTTTTAAAGAAAATCATGGCAGTGAAGCTAATCCAGCCTGAAATACTCCGGACCCGAGCGGGGACACGAGCGACGTTGATCGGAGCGGCATTAATTATGTTGCTGGTTTTATTGCATTTAATTAAAACTGGTAATGAGCTGCTTCCGCGGTGACTTACTGCTCCGCTCCCGACACATTTCACTTCCAAATCCCAGAGCCCCGACGTCACCAGAATTACAACCTCCGGCTGCTTCAAGCTGAACTCTGGGGGAATACAACATTGACATAGAGAGATAGAGGAGCCTTGAATTCCATTAAACCAGATCCAGGTCCCCCATTGTGACCGAGCCGGGTCTGTGACCGAGCCGGTTCTGTGACCGAGCCGGGTCTGTGACCGAGCCGGGTCTGTGACCTCCGCTGATATGAACCAGTACAGCTTGGTCTAGGACACACCCACAACCTGGACAGGGCAATCCCTGTGCTCTCCCCTCTTATTAGCTGATTATGTTGAACAATCAAGAGATCAAAGTGCTGCTGACCCCGCCTCCCCCTCTGCAGAGCACAGCAGGCTGCTACTATAAAGAGCCGTGTACTTATGCTAGCTCTGTGTTAAAACGCATCTGAATCCAAATACATTGCAGCTCATCAGTCTTTAGATGTGGGGGCTGCATTAGTTTTCTACTTTCAGGTCATTTCCTTTGTTTTCACCTGGAGATCTTACAAATAACAGACTTCCTGGCCAAGCTCACTTCTCCATTGTATCTATGGAGGCAGCCACATGGGCTTGAGCATGTCCCTCTCTTCACCTCAGTTGCATGAGGGGTGTGG
>NW_017307617.1:428170-429729 GCF_000935625.1 Nanorana parkeri
TTTATATCATACAAAGTATCTAAATTGTGCATTTTAAAGGCTTAGGGATCCCTGAAATCCAGACGGCCTTGACTTCAGCAGGGGGCGGAGCTTGGTGTCGACTTGTGGAGAAGTCAAAGATGCCCAGGTTTTCAGGAATACTCTCAATTTAGTCACTTTGTAGGAAGTAACAGGTTCACTTTGATACATTGTTAGCGGGAGAACAGTTGACATAAACCTGAGGCTTTAGTGACATTTGAGCAGGAGTGGCTTACCTCAGCAGGGGCGGAGCTTGGTGTTGCCTTGTGCCGAGGTAAGCCACTCCTGCTCAAAAGTCACAAAAGCCTCAGTTTATATTAACTGTTCTCCTACTGACAATGTATCAAAGTGAACCTGTTACGTCCTACAAAGTAACTAAAATTGAGAGCATTCCTGCAAACTGGGCATCCTTGACTTCTCCACAAGTCAACATCAAGCTCCGCCCCTGCTGAGGTAAGCCACCTCCACTCAAAAGGTCCAGCGCTAGAGCCTAAGTTTATTTTAGCTGTTCTCCCGCTGCCGATGTACGAAAGAGAACCTGTTACATCCTAGAATGCGTTGAAAAGTAAGGTGTTGGGGATCCACGCCGGATAACGTTGACTTCTGCGTGTCAACACTAAGCTCCGCCCCCTCCGGAGGTAAGCCACCTCTGTTCAAAATTCCAGCGCTAGAGACTCAGTGGCCAGTATCCCTTTTTAGCAATTTTTGATCAGGGAGGCAGGAGGGAATGTAATGACATAAATAACCACTAGGGGGGAGAACACACAATGTAATAATGGAAATATGAAACAGCAAAAGCAAAATTAAATCTACAAATCAGAAATAGAGACTCCATCCAGGAGAATAGTTTCCTTGTAAATCACCGGAGCAGAGATGGAAAGCGCCGATCTTTTACCTTGCTGTATGTTTTGGCTGCTCCTCGGCTCACTTTTTTTTCCTCCGCTGTATGTTGAAACGCAATTAAAATGTTTTGCCAGCTGGCTAACGACCTGCATCCAATATAACAAACCTCATTAATGAGCTTCTTGCATCTGACAAAAGCTGCAAACAATTCGTTCAGAAAAAAAAAAAAAGAACATAAATCGCAATAAAAGAAATTTATCTGAGAAAGCGAGCGATGGGTGAAGCTCTGCTGCCTCCTGCTGGAGGAACTAGAGAATGCAATTCACTCAATGGAAGCTGAAAATGTATTATCATTATTATACGGGATTTATATAGCGCCAGCAGTGTGCGCAGCGCTGTACAATGTAAGGAAGACATTACAATCACAAGACAAGATGGTAAGGAGGGCCCTGCCCCTGAGGGCTTACAATCTAAAAAGGGAGGAGCCAAGTGTATTGTTGGCATTTGTCTGCCCCTTTAAAAAGGAACATAAAAATGGGCGAGCAGCAGGAAGCAGAGGCCTGACTGCAATACGGAGCAGATTTGTTTACCCATTTTGTACAGTCCAAGAAATAGATTTTTGGCAGTTCCAAATTTTTTTTATTGATTATTATTAATCAATATCATCATAGAGACCAGTTTCCTGATTTACCTTATTG
>NW_017307617.1:430575-439141 GCF_000935625.1 Nanorana parkeri
AAGATTTAGATCTTCCATGGAAGGTTGAATCCAGCAAGGAGAGAGCAAGTTGTACGTCACATATTAGGGAGGCCGACCCCCTAAAAGTGAGATCCCTGGAAATCGGCCTTCAGTGGGATACAGAGAACGGCTACAAACATATTTAGTTTTGTATCACATTGCAGATAAAACAGGATTACAATATTTTTTTTTGTTACAAAAAAGGAACTTCCTGTGGATCCCAAAAACCGCTGAACATCACAGTTATATGATGAGGACTACGGCAGCAGGGGCGTCCCGAGGCCGGGTGTCACCCGGAGCACGTTCAGAAAGATTTGTAGGGTGAATGACTGTAGATTGGTTATAATCCACTCGCCCAGAGGATAAAATTCAAAATATTAACAGTCACCTATAAAGCCATCCACAACTCCGCCCCCGGATATATCTCAGACCTCGTCTCAAAGTATCACCCTAAACATCCCCTCCGCTCATCCATTGCCCTTCTGCTTTCCAGCTCCCTTGTCCACTCCTCCCATACTCCCCTCCAGCACTTCTCTAGAGTCTCTCCCATCCTCTGGAACTCCTTACCCCAACCTGTCCGTCTATCTCCCACCTTGACTGCCTTTAGGCGTTCCCTAAAGACTCATCTCTTCAGGGAAGCTTATCCCACCTCAACCTAACCACTGAACCATCACATTCTCACATAATTCATTCCCACAGCTACCTCATGTATCATTTCCCCCTCCTCTTTTAGATTGTAAGCCCTCAGGGGCGGGGCCCTCCTTACCATCTTGTCTTGAATTGTATTGTAACTGTAATGTCTTCCTTACATTGTAAAGCGCTGCGCACACTGTTGGCGCTATATAAATGCTATGTAATAATAATAATAATATCAATAATTAGTAGACACAGAGGTGTGTGTGTGATTTTGTTTTTTTTTATAGGTAGACCCTCAAAGTATGAATGTTTATTATGGGCGTCCTGAGGCCAGGTGTCACCCCGCCGTGACACGCATGCACGGTCATTTAATTGACGCCTGCCTGTCACTGCGCATGGGTTGTTGTCTTATTGACGCCTGCTGGCCGCCATCTTGGTGATGGACGCCGGCAGAGAGAGGAGGGGACAGTCACCCGGCAGGATGAGGTATGCCGCCGGGTCCCCTCCTCTCTCCTGACACTGTCGTGGTCTCGGTCCATGACCGAGTGCCTGACTTTTTTTTATAGAGGGGGTGACACCAAAATGACTGTCAGTCATTTTGGGGTCTACCCTCCAATGGTGTCCAAAGGGTGTGGGCCACACCCCCCTTGTGACGCCACTGATGGTTATAGGTAGACCCCAAAGTCTATACATACATACACACAGCCTGCCCAGGAGTTCCAGGTGTCTGCATACAGCCGTGGCCGGCAGCAGGTCCAGATCAATGTCAGGCTAACAGACACCACAGTATGCATGTAACCGCATCTGTCAGCTTCTCATTGATCTGTACATGGACTGCGCGCAAGCAGCTGTGACTCCCGAGGGCAGAAACGTGCCCCTTCTTGATGGTGTGCGGCCTTCTGCGGTGAATGAGCCCATACAGGCTGAGGGTCAAAGCCGAGTCACCCAGCAGAGAGAGATGTCGGGATGAATACAGAAATTCCAGTCGAGCTCTGTGACAAGCCGGCTTTCAACTTCACAGGTACTGGGATCCACATGGTAATGGTGTAAAGCTCAGAAATGATTCTTTTTATTCCTGAACATAATAAAGAAAACATAAAAAACAGCAAATTCCCTTTAGACAGACAGACAGCTGAAGGAACAGAATGGGCTGCGCGGGCTCGCATCGATTGTTCCTGTCCAGCTGCACAGCGGGTACATTGCTTCTCTGCAGTCAGACCTGACAGGTAGACTTGCCTTGTAGGAGAGGATCAGTAGGAGGCAACCTTAGTGTAGCAATGCAGAGGAAGCAGAACATGCACATGGAACTGGGAAATACGGCTTCCTCCACGTACATGTGCAGTCCGGATACACAAACAATGTTAAAGCTGAAAACAAACAGATACATTATTGCAGCTCTGGGACCATTAATACATGCATCGTTTAAATGCAAGCAGTGCAAGTACCTGGATGTGACCGGTCATCAGCCTCTTGCAGTTCCAGGAACGCAGGGCTAGATCGTGAGAGGAAGCAGCACGCAGGGCTAGATAGTGAGAGGAAGCAGCACTGCAAGGAACCAAACAGTTCATCTACTGACAAAAGCATGCTGATGAGAGTGGAGGGCAGAGTGATAGAGAGAAGAGCTTGTTACTGTCCCGCTTCTCCTTTCACTGTGCAGTCACAGGCTGGGGGCAGGTCCAGGACCACCTGGGCTCAGAAGAAGTGGGTTGAATGATGCCGGTCATCAGACTGGGACATCTAGAGGCAGAAATCATGTAAATCTCTGGAGTGAAGGGGAATATAGAAGCAAAACGCTAGTATTTGCACCACCGGGCTTGTACAGATGGTTTTAGGATTGTGCGCTGCACGGGACGGGAGCGATGAGATATTACCCCCTTTTTTTCAGATTTGTTGAAGCTCGGATTACACAAATCTTGTCTCAGGCTGAGACTTTTACACCTCAAACCAATGTTAAGGTAGAACTGAAGCCATAGGTTTTGGTTAAAGTAAGGGAGGATTATAACCGCATCAGCTTTTTTTTTGTTGCCATCTGTTTTCAGTCAGGGAGATTTCCCTTCACTTCCTGTCAGTAAGCGAGAGAAAATCCCTCCACATTGGAAGTATTCCCATCTATCACTTATCAGGGGCGTCCCTAGCCTTTTTTGCTGCCTGAGGCGGGTGGAGACACACCGGCAAGAGGGTCCCATTCAGCTCCTGGCAACTAGTGACATCACTGGTTGCCAGGAGCTGAGCGGGACGCCAGCCAGAGCATCCCAGGTTGCCAAGAGCTGGGCACAGAGACGTGTATGGCCCTTGAACATCTCCCCATCCAGTCCTTAGCAACCTGGGATGCTCTGGCTGGAAAAGAGGGCGGCAGGCACACTACAAATACTGGGCAGTGGCTATGCTGCTCTGCCTGCCCTTTTCCCACCCTCCTACACATGGCCCAAAGAGATGCCACCTCCCTGTGAGGCAGCCACCTCAGGCTGCCTCATAGGGATGGACCTGGTTAGGACGACAACCCCAAATTTGGGGTTTTCTTTTACTTTCAGTGGCAACCTTCACCAGGACAAAATAGAGAGGGTTGAATCTCCCCCGATGGGGACAGGGACAGCAATAAAAACCCAACAGGCGTTCTAACCCCTCTCCACTCTATCCAAACCTAAAAAAAATGAATAATGTTTTGGCTTGAGTTACAGCAGTGGTTGCCAACCTGTGTAACCTCAGGACCCACATTTGTCCTTGGCCATTAAGTCGCGGCCCAAGTCGCACTGCAATGGAAAGCACAACATTGCGGTGCCGCGCGTTTCGGTGTGGGTCATCGAACTGTGGGTGGAGGTGCCATTCAAAAGATCCACCCAGTCTCCATCCATTACAAGAACAGGAGTGGATCCTCAGCCTGGGGTCCAGTGTGGGCTGCTGTGCTGTGACGGAGCTCCATCCAAATGTGCAATGCTTGTACAGCTCCCATTGCATGCCCTGTAGAGGTGCCGGGAGCCAGAATGTGACATCACTCCGGTTCAGGCTCCTCTACAGGACACATGAGGGAGTTGTACCCATCCTACCTCAAGCTGACGCTCGGCACCGGGCAGCATATTTTAAATGGCTGTTTGGTGTGCGAGAACTGACAGCGCTGCAAAAGGTGGAGCCTCTCACCTGGAAAAGTGGAAGGCATTTGGTGACCCACTGAACATGGGGTCATGATCCACCAGTTGAGAACCATGGAGTTACAGTGTCCCATAAGAACACACGGGATCCAACAAGTCAATGCTGGACAGGTACCCACATGAAGCATGCGTCCTTCCTCCCTGACACTATACGGATACAACGCTCATGCAGATGGTTAATGTACATTGGGACGCTGCGCCTATATATCTGAATGAACCATCCCCTGGCTCCATCACAAAATCATAGACAGAAGACAATAAGCACATAGAAAATATTACCCAAACCTGCGCTCTATTTGTCTGCATTGTAACAAAAAGTTACAAAAAAGTTTTAAGGACACCTGGCTAATAAGACACGTACTGTACACAGCGAGTTTTGGGGTATTTCTTCCGCAGTGTGACAGCTACGGCAAAATAATAAGCAGACACGGGGCTTCGGATTGGATCCTTTCCTGTTCCCCGCGTCACAAAAGAAAAAGAAGATAAGATAATTGAAGTAGATTCTCATCAAATATAAAGGCCTAATTATACCTCCTCTCCAAGCGCGGGGATACGCGATTGGCTTTTGCTGACGCAGACTGACACTGAGTGCAAGCAGTCCTCCTCCGATTCCTTCACATGTCACTGTGAAAAGCTTTCATGTCTGGCGATTGCGTATGAACATTCGGTTTGTATTCCCACCTGAAAGGTAAATCGTCTTTGTAGCAGACAGATACGCCTGGGATGCAGATATAATAAGCGAGGTTCTATGCTCAACAAGGGCTGAAGGGACTGTAGAGGGGATATGAACAGACAGCCGAAAGTTACAGGAAAGGAATGGAAAAATGTAACTTTCTATGGATGGAATTTAAAGAGACGGTACTTTTATTTCATCTGAATCATTTGTGATATATTTATAAGTTAAAAAAAAATACAACAATCCATACAACGGAGATTCCTTCCACTAAAGACCCGTCAGACCTTATCTGTCCTTAAATGGGCCACCGCCTTGAAGCTCAGTTCATTGTGGGGCGGGAGGGGCACAGCCGCACAGAAACGCAAGGCACATCAATGCCTGCGGTCTGGTCCAGACCAACAAAATGCTGCACCGGACTGCAGGCATTGATGTGCCTTGCGTTCCCGTGCGGCCGATCGCATTGCAGCCAGAGGGAGTATCTATGGTGCCATTTCAATGGACCGCCACACCCCCTTCCCACAACAAACTGAGCCAGCCACAATGCGAGCCAGTGCGTTCGGTCACAATCGGGCCGGAACGCACTGAGGATGGTGTGAACGAGGCCTTACACATTATGATGCCATCAGGGCTTAGAAGACGAGGGACCGGTCTAGCAGCTAGGCAAGACAGAGGATCAGGCGAGTATATTTGATTAGCGCCCCTAGCCTGATGAAGGGGACCCCCTGCGGCCCCGAAAGCGCTTGTATTGGATGGCAATGTGCCATTAAAATGGATCATTGATTTACAAAACCAGTGTGCTGGTGACATTATTCCTTTTTTCTGTGATTTACACGGTGCCTACCGTGGTCACTACAAGCACCCACCCAGTTGGGGTTGTTTTGGTAAGGAGTGCAGCAAGACATAGTGTTCCTAGCAGGTAACTCCCGCAGTGTGGTGGCAGCTGCCGTGCAAAGGTTAACTTTTTTGCATACCAGGAGTTCCTCTTTAATGTCGCTGCGTTACCTAGTTTTGTTGTTCCAAAAGGTGGACTGTCCCTTTAAATGACCCTACGGCACCATTTACAACCCATTAAAGGCAGCGGATATCGGTTGGCAGGTAGAGGCCGTGCAGATGGGGATCCAGCTTCCCCCCGCAGACACCTACAGGATCATCAATACATAAAAACCAGCTGCAGCCGTACAATGCATGAATTAAACAAACTGCGGCGCCCCTCTGAATGCGTTCCAGGGTTGCGTTATGAGGAGACATTGTCAGCGATACATCAATAAGATTATTAGGAATACAGATGTAGCGATCGATAAAACGAGACGGATCCAAACCATATAACAGATCGAGCGCCTATACAATTCCACTTATGAGACGAGAGCCATCGATTCCCCCGCCTGGTCTGGGAAAAGTAACGTTTTAAAGATGCATTAGCTGTTCGGGAGAGAATTGTTCCACAATAAGTATTATTTTATCCTAAATCAGCACATCTCCGACCCATCGATTAATACCGGAGAGCCGCGCGGGGGGATTGTTAAATATTTATACTCCGCGGCCGCTAAAAAAGGAGAACGGTGTTGTGGCTGCAGCTCCGTGCGCAACGTATGCAGACAGCCCAGAGACTGTTCCCAGTCGCTCCCACTTTGTTATAATACCGCTAACAGGTGACCGCGGAATATTTACTAGCCAGGAAATGTCACGGATGGACTTATTGCACAGGTGACAACCTATCACGGCACCACGCTTGTAGTCACCGAGCTCCTGAGAGCGTCACATTCTTTCACAAATGTCTGTAGAAGCGTCTGCATGCCGAGGTGCCTCATCCTATACACCGGGGGCCATGGAGGGGATTGGAACATCGGAACCCAATGATTTGGAGGGGTGTCCCAATACTTTTGGCAATATCATTTAATTATAAAAATTCAGCAGCCGCCCGCATACATAATGGTGATAGGAAATGAAATGGGCCGGGTAGTCTCTGATAGATAGAAACATTCTATCGATTTTTATATCAGTTTACATGTTTCTAAAAAGGGCAAAACGCAGAGGACGTGCAATGTAATTATTCAGAACAGACAAATGTTACCAGTTATGGTGTCGGGCATATAAATCATTAGAAGCGAAGTCGTGATCCGCTCCGGCTGCGGCGTCTCTGTATACCGCGAGCTGTAGCTCCCTATATACTGAGCCTAGGGTGACGGGAGGA
Source organism: Nanorana parkeri (assembly GCF_000935625.1). NCBI lineage: Eukaryota > Metazoa > Chordata > Amphibia > Anura > Dicroglossidae > Nanorana > Nanorana parkeri. The sequence continues at coordinate 437,225 of NW_017307617.1, forward strand.
CGCTAGTTTGTGTCCTCCCGTTACCCTAAGGAGAACTATGGGGAAAAGCACTGACCCCATAGTTCTCCTTTAATATATCTTTTGAACTAATTTATAGCGTGTAGAAGGCAATACTGGTAGATATATGGAATCCGGGCAAGGATGCAATGCAAGCAGATTGGTACTGGGCGATATTCCCGCTTACACTGGAAGTTAAAAGGAGAATTATGAGGAGAGGGATTTTCACTCGTCCTCATAATCTGAGCTGTGACAATGAGACTGTCACAGGTCGGCTCAGTAGATCGGGAAACAAACTCTTCTTGGAGGAGCGCTACCACCTGGAATCACTTTTATGGGCAATGCTTGTACAGTGATGTAGGATCATGCATGTATCAAATACAAGCGTAGAAAAACAGTCTTCTAGAATGGAAAGGATATAGACTTACAGTTAGGATATAGGAGACTCTGCCCAAAAACTTGCCTTATCTTCACTTCAGGATCTGATGGTCAGGTCCTTCTATCTGGCAGATGAGAGGTGAGTGGCTGAAAAGGGGCTAGGCTGAATGGTTAAATCCCTCTAGTTGTCAAATGTTGAGCTGGTCTTAGAACATATCTGCAATATTGGAGCCGTTCACGTACTCGGCTGGCCAGGCCGGGCCGCGACGGCTGCACCTACATCACTGTACAAGCATTGCCCATAAAAGTGATTCCAGGTGGTAGCGCTCCTCCAAGAAGAGTTTGTTTGTTTGATATTGGTGCACAGGGTCCCTCCCCCTGTTATGAGGAGTTTCGCACACCACCAGTAGTTAATCTCCAGAGTTGTGTCTGACCTACAGGAGTGCGCTCTAAACATTGTGCTTTCAGTAGATCGGGAAGTGAGCGAAAACATACCGGCGCTCGCTCACTTCTCGATCTATCCGTGCAGAGAGCCGTAACTGTCACTCACGGGTGTCCCCCCCCCCTCCCCTGTCCAATCCTCCAGCGCCGACTGGCGGAACGGACGGGGGAGGGGCCGGGTACAGCTGGCTCTGTCTCTAGATAGGCAGAGCCAGCTGTCACTCACGCAGCTGGGCGGATACAGTATTGGCGGGATCTGTCCCGGCTGCGGCGTCTCAGTATACCGCGAGCTGTAGCTCCCTATATACTGAGCCTAGGGTGACAGGAGGACGCTAGTTTGTGCCCTCCCGTTACCCTTAGGAGAACTTTGGGGAAAAGCCTTGACCCCTTAGTTCTCCTTTAAGGGCTTGGTAGTCCACTTTTATTTAAACGAAAGTTCATACATCCACCTTGGATACCCTCGCTGGGGGTGGTACAGTCAGCGGTGTATTTAGGTTTCGTGCTGACCAATGGGAAGACGAAACTCTGCACCCCTTCCTGTTCGGATATTTTGCATAACCTGTCAACCGCTGGATGCAGCTTCTGACAGGTTGCGCGATTAGCACAGCAGGGAAACCTGGGTCTCAGGTGGGTTCTGCAGGGTCTCAAGCTGAGACCACCATGGACCCTGCAGAGCCCACCAGAGTCCCTACCGTAGACCCTGCACAGAGACTCTCAGGTGGGCTGTGCAGGGTCCCTTTCCCTGCAGCTCCCCAGCCTGCCTCCAGGACATGCCGCTTCTTCCCCCAGCCTGGAGCCGCCTGCAGCCTCCACCAGATGGACCGTATCTCCCTTGTCAGGTCGCCGCCAGGCCCCACCAGCAGCCGCCTGATTCTGTGCGCCCAGCTTGCCTCACTTATTTGGGGGGCAGCGTTTTTCCCCACCCCCCTGCCACCCAATTAAAACGCCTTGTGGTGGATACGCCCCTGGGTACAGTATAACATCCATGCACTGCTAACAACTTAAACACAAGAATAGCCTCCCCGGCTTCCCCTCTTCACATGAATAATTCTGACCCACAGTTCCTTCCCGTAGTGCTGTCCTGCACTTGTACTGGTGGCC
>NW_017307617.1:439245-440363 GCF_000935625.1 Nanorana parkeri
CACCCCCCTCATAGTTCTCCTTTAAGGGTTGTGCACACCTGTCACTTTGAAACCTCCCAGTTCCGGGATCTGAAGCAGAATCCAGGCAATCCCTCGCTTCCTGACCCCTCACAGCCCCTCTGGCTGAGAGTCCTGGGTGATCAGAACACCAAATTCTACAGTGGGATTGCCACACCATACCACATATACCCCCCCCTTTGTACCGATCCGGAGGAGCGAACACACAGACCTAGACCCTTCGTCTGGACATGCCAACCCCTCTGGCTTTATTACCGCCTCACATTTGTCATCACAAGCAACAAAATTGACAGTGAACTGTAGGTTTCATCATTGTTATTATCCCGGACATTATGGTCAGTAATATCAAAATATCTGAGTCCCCCTTTAGCTCGGTCCGCAGTCCAAATGACTTTTAGAGCCGGAGTAGCCCCTCTTTTTATTTTTTTTCGGCAAGCGGCTGCATTTGAGACTCGTCCGCGCTCGCCATTTAGAAAAGCCGCATTGATTTCGCTCGGTAATTGCATTTTACTCTATGAATAAATTTGAATAAGCGGCATTGTATTTAGTTTCACACAAAGAGCGTCGTTAATAATGGTTCTCCGGGAAGAAAATATCAAGCGTATGCTTCTCAACAAAGGAAAAAAAAGTTCCCTCCTTTGTGTTCCGGCGCCGGTCGGCTTTTAATGGACACCAAAGCGTACACAGCGACGGGAAAATTACCATCACAAAAGGTCAAAACTGTGAAAGGCGTCAAAAAAAAAAAAGAAAAAGTAATGTTGCTTTTAAGTTCCATTGTCACCAAATGACGTTGCGCTAAACGCGCCGTTTTCTCCGCTGGATCGCGCTTTAATTATTTTTCAGGTGTCAAGAAGAGCGGGTGACGGCCCGCAGGTAGATCGCGCCCGACCGTTTTTTATTTATTTTCTGCACAGATAACGATCTTTTCATCTTGATAAAACCGCGGGCGGAAAATAACATTTTATACTACGGGGAGGCGTGAAAAACATGAAACGCCGAGCTGCGGCGACAGATTTCATATTTTGAGATGTAACAAGATGGGAATTTGAAGTCGGGCTCCGCCTCCCCCTCCCCCCCCCCCCCCAAACAAAACACGCACA
>NW_017307617.1:443529-448933 GCF_000935625.1 Nanorana parkeri
CCGCCCCCCCCCCCAGAAAACAAAGCAGGAAATTGCTGACGCTGGAGCGAGCGCATGTAGACAGGAAGTGGCATTCACCTCTACGGTCGCTTTTGGCAGGTGGCACTGCCTCCCGAACATGGCTTGCTGCATTGTTTTTGCTGCGTCGTGAAGCATTGCGGGCACAGCGCTGTATACATTGTATATAAATTGAGGCTGGGTTCCATCATTTTCCACTGGCAACCCAATTGCGCCGGGCAGATTGTGCCATCCCAGAGATTCTCATTGGTCGGCGCGGTCGCGTGACTTTGCTGACCAATGACCGCTTCCTATTGCAAGAATTATACAACCTCCAGGACAGTGCGGGGAAGATCTCAAGGGTGGAGACCATTATACCATTATACAGGCTGGTGTGAGCAATGGGTATTGGTCATCAGTGCAGCGGGGAGGGGTGTATCTACTGCAAGGCAAACTAGGCATTTGTCTAGGGCGGCACTTTCCAGGGTGGGCAGCAGAAAACAGCACCCCAAACCAATTACGCGGACAGGGCCAGACTTGTCAGTGGGGCGAGGCTGGACGGCACAGAATCAGGCAGCGGCGACTGCCTAAAGAGGGAAATTAAGAGGCCGCAAGGCCCTAAGAACGGTTTCCTAATTAGAGAGCTGCTTGGTGGAGGGGAGGGCCCAGTGAGTTGTGGTCCAGCTGGTTTTGTACAGGAGGTGGAGAAGCAGCGGGGTGGCTCGGGGCTGGCCATAGCATGTGATCTGATGAAGGGATGTCCCAGAAGCAGGCTGTGGACTGCAATGTATACTTTAGATTGAGGGGGGTGCCTGCGTTTAGTCTTGCCTAGGGCAGCACAAAACCAAAATACACCACTGGCAGCGGGGACTAGCCGGGGAGGGTGTTGTGAGATAGTTCACCTAATTTTTTGTGAAGACCTTTTGCTTTGCGTACTCCTGGCTCGGGTGATGAAGGTTTGGGGGGGAGCAGCCAAATCTCTATGACAGCGGGGCCAGGCCTGTGTGAAATTATGGGACATGTGAGTCTATCGGGCAAAACACTGACAATTATTAATGGTAACATGGAGGTAACGGGGAGGACACTTCACACAATGAGGAACTCTACATACCAATGTAATGTCTCCCAAAACAGATACATTTAAGGCACAACGGCTGACAGGGTTGTCACTGTGTTCACTTCAGCTCTCAACCTAACTTTCAAGCCCTGGACTGGCTGGTGTCATAGCTGATCACATGTGCAGCGCCGTGGCAACACCATGGCAACAGCAATCCAATACGGGCTAAGATGGCGCCTTCCTTGGCTGTAAGGAATAGGAAGTTGTATTTCCACTTGAAATATATTTCATATACAGCTAACAGAATTACCAGCCATCTCCTTTGCAGAAGCTAAATAGCAAATAAATAAATAACAATAATTTCCATTCCTCTAAACTGTCCCCCAAAAACTGATTCGGAGCTCCTGTTGCTCATTTACGACATTCCTCATCAGCATCTCACATGGGTATCGTACCCATGTGAGATGCTGATGAGGAATGTCGTAAATGAGCAACAGGAGCTCCGGATCAGCTTTTGATGCGCGCGCGGCCCTCCTCCCATCTACTCGCGATCACACTAAGTTTGGCCTCCGTCGGCCGCCGTTTCCGGCTTTAAGTCTGAGAATCCGGAAGTGACGCTCCTTTCTACCCTTCTGGCGACGTAGCCGGTGAGTGACCGAGGCGGGTAATCCTCTGCCATCCTCCGTGTTGCCCTTCGCCCAGAGGTGGTGGAGTGTGCTGGGAGGTCGGGTGAGGGGCGGCGGGAACCGGTCGGGGTGATATTTGTGGGTGGATCGGGTGTCTGTAGAGGAGTAACTGTTGTGTGTCTGTCCCGCAGGTCCCGGATACAGCGCTGCAGCCATGGTGAGTACTCTGCACAGGCCCGGCTTCTGTGGTCACGTGTCATTAAAGAGAACCTGTCACCCTCCCTTTTCGCTATAGTGTGTGTGTCCCGAGTCTATGTCCTCCTGATATAAGCTGTTGTGCTAACCTGCAGCTTATCACCCCGCCCCCTGTGTTGTCTTGTTTTCATGTATACCCAACCTGTGGCCCCCAGGGCTGCATGGAGATCTTTTCTTCTTGTGGTGTGGCCCTTGGGGGCCAGCTAGTAAATGAGCTGTAATCTGTTTACACTTGTTCTGATGCAGCATGTAAAGTAGGTATCCCATTCATTGCTATGTGGCTGCTCTACATCTATGTACTACAGTTTAGTGTGGTAGGGAGGCTCTGTGGGCCCATGCGCATCCCCATGTGCGTCTATTATATGTGCTGCATGCACACGGGACAGTGTAAACCCAGCCTAACCGTCTCATGTAACATGTCCCCGGTCTAGAACAGTCTCCTGCTTCATATCTCCAGCCTTCATCCGTGTGAGGTCTGCGGTCTCTGGCCGCCTCCAGGGCTCTGACAGTCCACTATAGCATTGTATATATTGGTTATGTGGCTGCTTGGGGATCTCAGGGGCCACAGGTGTGGCTCTCTATAACCGGGAAGATGATGTAGGTGACAACTCCTGACTTGTGGCTCATTCACACCCGTGCCATTTGGTGACACCCCATGCACTAGGCGCAGTGGTGGCGAACCCTGGCACTCCAGCTGTTTTGGAACTACAAGTCCCATGAGGCATTGCAAGGCTCTGACAGCCACAGACATAACTCCCAGAGGCAGATGCATGTTGGGATTTGTAGTTTTGGCACAGCTGGAGTGCCAAGGTTCGCCACTAGGGCAACACGCCTGCATTGTAGCTTACAGAAACCTTCATTAGCATGGGCTGCTTTAGAGGGACACTGTCATGAGACCAAAATGGAGGCGGCCATTAATAAACTCCTATGAGAATGTTGGGTACTAGTCAAGTCTGACCCGGGACGGGTATATAGAGGGAGTTCTCACATGGCAACGAATAACCTTGCAGAGGGGTCTTCCTGCACACCAAGGGGGGGGGGGGAATACCTTTTTTATTCCTGGGTCTGGGAGGCCCCCCCCATTTGTATGGCCAGTCCCCTGGGGAGCCTCTCTAAGATGCTCTGACCACATAGTGGAAGGATTGGCTGATGGGGGGGCACGTATACACAGGCAATGCTCTGGAGACTTCAGCAGTCTGTACAGCACCGGGGTCGGGTGCACAGTGACAACGGTATAGCGACTTGCCGCAGCCCTACTTACAGATAACAGACCAACACGTCTTGCCCCGTCCCGTGTGTACAGGGATGTCATGTTTGACCGGCTTGCTGTGTATTGGCCATCTTGATATTAAAGTGTTCTGTTTGCCTTTCAGCCTCGCAAAATCGAAGAGATCAAAGACTTCCTCCTCACAGCCAGAAGGAAGGATGCCAAATGTAAGTGTTCACCTATTCAGGAGGAACTTAAAGGAGAACTATGAGGGTGGGGGGGGCTTTTCACTCACCTCATAGTTCTGACTACAGCTCGCGGTATACTGAGCCTAGGGTGATGGGAGGACGCTAGTTTGTGTCCTCCCGTTACCCTAAGGCAGGGGTCAGCAACCTGCGGCTCCGGAGCCGCATGTGGCTGTTTCATCTCTCTGCTGTGGCTCCCTGTCCCTGTGGATCTATCACCAGGGCCTGAGGTTGTGGGGGGGCCCAGTGAGGTCCGGTCTGGGAACCCCCCTCCGGTGAAATATGCGGCAGTGCAGGGTCTATGCTGTGCTCTGCAGGGTCACTCTCAGGTGGGGGTCTCGGGTAAGCCCTGAGTCCAGTGCGTTACGAAGCCCACCTATATACAGTACATGCTATACATAGCATAAAGCTAAAGAACGATGTATGCCGTGTTATAATGGGCTTGCTGTGTTAATACAGCTGATGGCTCTAGCAGTTCTTATCAATGTGTGTAGACGCTGTTCAGTAATGTCACTCACAGATACAAAGTCACATTATTGTTACATGTTGTAGTTTTATTCTTATGCAGGTCTAAGGAGATGAGCTCCGATCTGCATATAAAGTCCAAGCCACCTGACAGGTTAAATACATTTATTTAAAGGGAAAGTCCACTTTGAGAATGATCATTGTGAACGCCTACATAAAAAAAAGTGCAATCTTTTTTTGCATCAGTGCCAGTAAAACATTGCGCCCACTATCAGTAGATCGCTGGAGCAATGCTGCGTCTCCTACAGACTCTTCCTTACGTTCATAGAGTGCTACAGACATTCAGTAATATGGACGGAAGGAAAAATGAATTGACAAGTGCCATAACATCACCACACTTGTGTTCCTTTGGGAACTGAAAGTCCCTCTGCTGTGGTGGCTGATGGGACTTGCACAGCCAGGCCAAATGTAAGATGCACAGCAGCCTGTGAGTAGAGGAACCCCGGGATTCAAGCTATGGGGGGGGGGAATATGACCGTGTGTAATGTCACTCTGGATATGGGTGTAACATAAAACATGGTCCAAAAGGTGAACTTGGTCTTAGACACACCACCGCACATGTCTAGTGGCCCATAGAAATCCAACACCGATCTACATTAGTATCTCCTCTATCTAGAAATGCCATTAAAGCCGAGCTCCACAACAGAACCCTAAGAAGGGAATTTATCAATCAGGAGCAGTTGTGCAATTCAACCAATCGGCTTCTTTAATTTTTAAATCTGAACTAAAGAGAAGCTGATTGGTTGCCGTGCTCAGCTGCTCCAGTTTGTCTGCTCCTATAGCAAAACTGTGTATAAGCGACTTATGTTAAAAATTGTTTTTGACGGGGGGGGGGGGGGGGGTAGGGAGACTAGCAGACATGTTTCTAATGCACTTTTGTCCCTCCTTTGTTTTGCAGGTCTGTCAGTGAAAGAACTGAAGTAAATATTTTCTTGTCTCTTGTTCAATAAAATCTGAAAAAAGACTTTGCTGTTCTGTTATAAGAAGATGAATGGGGTTTCCTGTCCTGTGTGCTGGTATTCATCTACCTGATGGCATTCCTGCTTATAGTTGCTGAGCTCTCTGGTGTTACATTTGGATCATCTGGGTTTATCATTCACTTTTTTTTTCTTCTCCCATCGGCACATTTTTGAATGTTTTTAAGCCCATTCACTGCCCGCTCAGCGTGCCCCACCTCAGAGGCCAGAGGAAAAAGCACCGCTACAATGACTTAGACTTGATTGCAGCATAATAACGAACTGAAAACTACCTTCAAGTCTGTTCTGGGAAGCAGGAAGTCATTACTATTGGGTAAAGGTGCCCACACACCTTGCGATAATCGCAGGAAATGCCACGATCGTACGATTATCGTAAGGTGCGTGGAAGCTGTGCGACCTCTACTACTCTACGGTCGCATGACTTATCTTACGGACATGTTCCAAAACCTGCCGAGAATCGTACGATGTTCGGCGGGTGTGTGGCATGTTCGTAAGATAAAAGCTGGGCCGGTGTG
>NW_017307617.1:451320-451919 GCF_000935625.1 Nanorana parkeri
CAGACATGTTTCTAATGCACTTTTGTCCCTCCTTTGTTTTGCAGGTCTGTCAGTGAAAGAACTGAAGTAAATATTTTCTTGTCTCTTGTTCAATAAAATCTGAAAAAAGACTTTGCTGTTCTGTTATAAGAAGATGAATGGGGTTTCCTGTCCTGTGTGCTGGTATTCATCTACCTGATGGCATTCCTGCTTATAGTTGCTGAGCTCTCTGGTGTTACATTTGGATCATCTGGGTTTATCATTCACTTTTTTTTTCTTCTCCCATCGGCACATTTTTGAATGTTTTTAAGCCCATTCACTGCCCGCTCAGCGTGCCCCACCTCAGAGGCCAGAGGAAAAAGCACCGCTACAATGACTTAGACTTGATTGCAGCATAATAACGAACTGAAAACTACCTTCAAGTCTGTTCTGGGAAGCAGGAAGTCATTACTATTGGGTAAAGGTGCCCACACACCTTGCGATAATCGCAGGAAATGCCACGATCGTACGCTTATCGTAAGGTGCGTGGAAGCTGTGCGACCTCTACTACTCTACGGTCGCATGACTTATCTTACGGACATGTTCCAAAACCTGCCGAGAATCGTACGATGTTCGGCGGG
>NW_017307617.1:452222-454665 GCF_000935625.1 Nanorana parkeri
CCCCCCCCCCCCCCCCCCCACCCCTCAGTTTAACTGCTTTGAGGCATCGCAACAGTAATCACTGCCTGTGTCTTAATGGACACAAAAGAAAGCCGTACTTTGTTTTTGTATGAAATCCTTTTGTTGGAGTCCATTAACGAGCACAGGTCTACCTCTGTGTGTCCATACTCTTGGAACTGCTTTCTACAGACCTGAGGCATGCTGGGAAGGGGGTTATATGAGCTGGTGTACATATTTTGTTTGCATCTGGTCACTCCTGTAGGGGGCAGTATAACCTGACAGTAATGGCTTCCTGTGTCTCTTAATGGCCTGTAAGAAAATCATTTTACAGGTAGTAGAGAATCCTTTGATCCCTCTGTTGCATTAAATGCTTCTCCAGTGTCACTAGTACTGCTTGCGTTGGCGGTCAGATGCAGGTGAACTCGTTCTTATAAGTGAGCGCTTTATCTGCCCTAGTAGAAGGTAAATTGATGATAATAGCACGGCCACAAGTGTTGTAAACGCTCCTCTATTCTGAGTCTATGGCTTTATTATGAGGTAAAAGCACGCTGAACTCGTGTAGGCAATGACACTTGTGTGGGTGAGGACAGAGCCTCATGTTAACATGATGATCACATGACTGGTGGTTTTCCTCGGTGTGATCACATGACATGGAGCTCTATATGCATGCTCAGCCCTGAGTGCACTATGGTTTTTTTTCTTCCTGTACCTATGGGCCAGAAAACAAAGATTAACCGTCCCATGCTGGCCATTTGGCAACACGGGAGGTGGGCTTTATCCTATTTCCACATATGTTATGTATTTGTGCTGGGAGCGCGCCCAGTGCTGCCACGGATAAAAATGGGACGCTGGTAGGGTGATCGCATGAGTAGGAATCCCAAGAGACTACAGCGATCAAATCCTCTTAAAGGGACAGCAGAAAGGTTATAAATGCCGGTCCTATGTTATCAGACCATAGAACACAAAAGAAGCTCATTGTTGGTGTTTGATGCACTTTAAATGGCAGATACTTAAAGGCCAAACAAAGAGGAAAGGCTTTTTGTAGAATGTTCTGTGGGGAAATGAGCTAAAACTCATAGAAAAAAAAAAGAAATTTAAGCTTTTGCTGACCAGAACACCATACCAACTGTGAAACATGGCGGCGGCATGGTTACGTTTTGGGACTGCTCTGCTACAGCTGACATGGGAATGACGACAATTAAATCTCGACTGTCAATGAATTCTGGAGCGGAATGTACTGCCCAGTGTCAGAACGCTCTGTCTCAATGGCAGGTCATGGGGTCCAACAACGGGATAATGACCAGGAACAGAACATGGAACTGTGCTGAGGTGACCTTTTCTGGTCTGAATCCTAGAGAACATTTATGGAGAAGAGCTGAAACATTCCGTCTGGAGGAGGAACCCCTCACATCTGACAGCTGAAGATGTCGGCAACACTCTCCTGGCCGGTGCGCAACTCTCACTGAGATCTACAGAAATGCCTTGTCTGCAACAATTCCCTCTTAGGCCCCATTCACACCCAGATCATCACCAGACCAGATTGTTTCCGGACGCAAAATGCATCCTAGTGTATCCCTATGCTATCTCTGGCCTCTGTTCACACCAGCGCAGACCGTTCCAGACCAGAAAAATACCGCTTGTCTGGTCTGGAACTGTGGGCGGGGTCACACCATTTTCCGGACCAGATCTGGAATGCAGTGCATCGTGTTTTTGCCCACGTTCCAGAGCTGGGGGTTTTTTTTTTTTTATGCTTGAAATGGGCTCTCGGGTGCTTTCCATGTGTTTTTATGCGTTGCTGTTCGTTCCAGACCAGACAAAAATGAGACGAGCAGTATTTTTCTGGTCCGAAACAGACTGCGCTGGTGTGAACAGAGGCCAGAGATAGCATAGGAATGCGTTTTGGGTCCGGAAAGGGTCTGGTCTGGATTTGGTGTGAATGGGCCCTAAAGGTTGTGGAAAATATTAGGTTCAGGGTCCCGTCATTTGTGTCCGTGACATTTCCATTTGTTTTATTATTTAAAATATGCTAAATCAAGGTCTGGTTTGTATTGGATATGCAGCCAATGGTGGAACAACCTCATTGATCTGTCATGTAATGGAAATGAACAGAGACAGGCGTGTTTAAAGGAGAACTATGGGGTTAGGTCTTTCCCCCATAGTTCTCCTTAGGGTAATGGGAGGACACAAACTAGCGTCCTCTCCTCAACCTAGGCTCAGTATATAGGGAGCTACAGCTCACTGTATACTGGGACGCCGCAGCTGAAGCGGATCCCGACATCGATGTCGAGATCCGCCCAGCTGCGTGACTGACAGCTGGCTCTGCCTATCTAGAGGCAGAGCCAGCTGTACCCTCCCCCGCCCGTTCCGTCAGTCAGCGCTGGCGGATCGGAGCGAGGTGGGGGGAATCCAGCCCCTCCCCCTGTCACCGCAGGCAGCCGGGACA
>NW_017307617.1:454773-459181 GCF_000935625.1 Nanorana parkeri
CGTGAGGGGGAGTAAAACGCCCCCCCCCCCCCCCACATAGTCCAGCATGGCTACCAACAACGGCTACTACAACATAATACGAATAGCCAGTACAGGCCGGGAAGTGTCACATGTGCAGGATCAGCAGGCGAAAAGATGGGAGGGGCAACTAAAGAAAACTAATGCAGCCACCACGGCTAGAGACTGACGAGCTTATTGGTTTTGGGCTCAGATATATTTAAAATGTAAACTGAAACGCTGACTTTTCGGCTTAGTGAAGCTGCAACGGAAAGCAATCTGTTCAATAAGTGTGAAAAATACATGTTGATCCTGACAAAAAATGCTGCACGCTGACGACTTTTGTAGGAGTATCGGGCCCGATTCCGATGCTAGCATCGGTATCGGGACATCCCTAGTGACAACGCTGCTCCTCTACAGATACAGTGTAGTAAGTGTTGTCACCCTAGTACAGGAAGTGTGTTACTGGCAGGATCACCAGGTGGAAATAGAAAGGAAACGAATGCAGTTACCACATCTAAGGGCTGATAGGCCGCCATCTAGTCAATCCTTGTTCTTTAGATACACTTGTGATAATCAGGGACATGAACAGCCGGCTCCGGGCAATTGGACGGGTCGCATTCAATTACTGAACGAAGGGTCACTTGAAACATCTGTGAAATTGGATAAGACTTCCCTCTAATCAAATTAAAGTGCTTGCCGCCATCTGATTCTCTCTCTTCCCGGTCACATGAAGATGGTTAAAGGAAATCGGCTTTCCCTGGAAATCACATTACTGGCGAGGGACCTCGTCTCCCGAATCAAACTGGGAACAGAACGGACCCGGCGTCCTCCCTCCTGAAGACAAAACGTTCTGAGTAGATTAGGGAAGGGTTAGAAATCCTGGCGTGTGTTTATTTTTCTGGTCTTTGCTGTTGGTGGGATTTCCCTTTACTTCCTGTACCATGGACACAACAGGAAGTAAGAGGAAAGGTTCTCCTAATGCTCTTCGAGGTCACTTCAACCTCCAGTAGCACAACCCCACCGTCATCCATTGAATGTTTTTGTCTCTAAAGTTTGGATTGGGGGAGGAGAACCTGCCGGGTGGAGACACAGACTTCCATTACAATCTCAAGCCTTTACTGAGGACAAATACCGCTCAGCCATAACATTATGACCACCATCCTAATACCGAGTAGGTTCCCCTTCTCCTGACCCGTCCAGACATGGACCCCACTAGGCTCTGAAGGTGTGCTGTGGTATCTGGTCCCCAGCCGTCAGTAGAAGATCATGTAAGTTGTGAGGTGATCGGCCTCCATGGATCGGACTTGTTCTTCCAGAACATCCCACAGATGATCAATTGGATGGAGTATTTGGAGGCGGAGTCATCACCTCAGACTCCTTGTTGTGTTCCTCAAACCATTCTTCAACCATTTTTGCAGTGTCACAGGGCTCATTATCCTGCTGAAAGAGGCCACATGAGGGAATACCATCTCCATGAAGTGGGGGGACTTGGTCAGGGACAATGTTTGGGTCGGTGGTCCATCCACATGAATGGCAGGACCTGAGGTTTCCCAGCAGAACATTGCCCAAAGCACCACACCGCCTCCGCCGGCTTCTCTTCTTCCCGTAGTGCATCCCGGTGCCATCTCTTCCCCAGGTAAGTGACACACACACCCGGCCATCCACATGATTCATCAGACCCGGCCACCTTCTTCCATTGCTCCGTGGTCCAGTTCTGATGCTCATGTGCCCTATGTAGGCACTTTTGGTGGAGGACACGGGTCAGCATGGGCCCCCTGACCGATCTGTGGCTACACAGCCCCATACACAACAACCTGCGATGCTCTGTGTGTTCAGACTCCTTTCTATCAGAACCAGAACCATGAACTTTATCAGCAATCTGATCTCCAGTATCTCTTCTATTGGATCGGACTACACGGGCCAGACTTCAGCCCCCACCCCCCCTCCGCGTCCATCAATGAGCCTTGGCTACTAATGACCCTGTCACCGGTTTTCCTTCCTTGGACCACTTTTGGTCGGTCCTGACATAATGCTATGGATGGTCTGTGGATGTGCAAAAAGTAATTCAAGTAAAAAAAAAAAAAAAGTATAATTGCACTGACATGCTGGGGACATGAGGGACCCCTTTGGTCCTCTGTGTCACTTATATGTTGGTGGAATTGTGCTTTATTTTGTATTTAAATCCATTGTTGTAATTGGACTGTTGCACAAATGTCCCCAGTGAGGGATTGAGGGTTTTATTCACAGTGTGCCGGTTATTTTTTTCATACATATTTCACAGTATCACTGCGGGCCGGGCACCTTCCTGTGAGGGGTGAAGGGTATCATACTGGATGGATTGTAGTGATGAACTACAATATCATGTTTAGTAGGGATGCACCGATACCACTTTTTTAAGACCGAGTACGAGTACCGATACTTTTGATCAAGTACTCACAGATTCCAATTACCGATACTTTTTCTTAAAGGGACAGGTCACATTTTTTCTAAAGCAATACAAACTAATGCTTTAAGGTCACTTTCTTAATATTATGATTCATGAGATGACGAGGGAGCACGACGCCGGCTTCCCGGCCAATCAGAATGCCGAGCGCTGCGTCATTACACGGCGCCTGCCTTCCGGATTTGCTAGCCTCCTGATCAATCGGGCAGCGCGTCATTGCACGCTACCCGGCTTCCTGATTGGCCGGAAAGTCGGCTACATGCTCTCTCATCACATGACGAGAGAGCATGGAGTCGTTTCCTGGCCAATCAGGAAACCGGGCAGCGTGTAATGATGCACTGCCCGGCTTCCTGACACAGGAAGTACTCGTGCTAGGTATCGGTGCATCCCTAATGTTTAGTTTACTAATTTGTATTGAGATTGTAGTCCATCCCGGGAGCCAGGGGCTGACTGGCAACTTTTAGCCCAGGGGGCAAGTACATCCCAGAGGCCCATAGTGCAGCAACTTGGCCTCCCTCCCGCTCTGCCACCCCCCAGCATTCTTCCCGCCCGTCTGCCACTTTTACCATCCATGTAACGGTAGTGTGAATGGTTGGGAGATGTGAGGACTCCTAGTAAGTCCATGAAAGGGGTGACTGGCTAGGGGATGGTGCTCTCCTTCCACTGGGCTCAGTACATGGTTCTGGCCTTACTCCTCCATGTCCACTACTTAGGCACTTTCACCCACTGTAGACCGCCGCTGGCTGTCCATGCTCCTGAGCTGTGAGCTATGGGAGGTTAGTGGGAGGGGTCGGACAGTGTCAAAGTCAGTGTTGTATAATTTTTCTCGATCCTATACATTTTCTCGACTGTTTCACTTCCAGTGGGGCCGAGTCATCCCAATCAGCTATTTTCATGACCCCCTTTCCTCATGACATGCACACCTGGAAGTGACGAGGTAGAGAAATTAATGGGTTAAGGAAAATTATAGCACACTGGTAGTGGAGGGATGCCTCGTCAGTGTACGACTGCTGTGACCCTGGTAGTTCTGCCACTAACTCTAAGCTGTAGAGGGACTACAAATGTCAGCACACTATACAACAATGCAGAAAAATACCACCAGCTATAGAGGACTATAAATATCAGAAATACATTGTACAGCATTGCAGAATGGCATTGGCTATAGAGAACTACAATTCCAAGCAATACATTACACAACAATGCAGAATACCATTAGCTATAGAGGACTATAAATCCCAGCAATAATGACTACCAACAGCTATAGAGAACTACAATTCCCAGCAATACCATTATACAGCAATGCAGAACTGCATCAGCTAGAGAGAACTACAAATCTCAGCAATAAATATTACAGCAATGCAGAATAATATGAAGCTACATACTCTGTTGCTCTGGGTTCTCTGCCTGATGTCTCCAGGGTCTCAGGAGGGTTGTGCGGGCTCTCACCAGGGGTCTAGAGAGTTTCACGGGTGCGTGTGGGTGCAGCAGAGGCGGCTCCCTAATTAGGCTCTCAGGTGGCCAATGCGGACTGCCAGGTTGTCACAGCGGGCTCTCTGCTGGTCAGTGCGGGATCTGTGGGGGCTCCCTAATAATCAGTGGTGGCTCTATGGTAGCTCCTAGGTGGGTAGTGGGGGCTCCACTCTGGCCAGTCGGGGCTCCCTGGTGGTTAGTGGGGGCTCCCTGGTGTAGGGTGATCATTTATCTATAGCTGCAGCTAATTATTATTTTCAAAATCGATTAGTTAGCCGATTATTAAGTTCAATTAACCGGTTAATCGGGATTTTAAAAAATGGCTCCAGTGATGGACTACTGGTTTATATTGAGATTGTAGCCCATCAAAGGAGCAAGCTTGGTGCGGTGGAAGAAAAAAAAAAGTGTGGTGTACAATATAGTGAAATGGAAAGTGTAAAATTATACAGCAATCAATGCAGAATGGCACCGGCTATAGAGGACTACAAATCCCAG
>NW_017307617.1:461411-462375 GCF_000935625.1 Nanorana parkeri
GAGAGGCCCGGGGGGCAATTGCCACCCTGCCCCCCGGCCCAGTCCGCCCCTGCCGGGAGCGAGCTTGGAGCGGTGACTACTCTACAACACACACAGGGACCATGGGGAACAGACGTAGCCCCTCTCCAGAAGGAAGGACAGTGTCAGAGATGATTGGAGGATCTCCAGCCGAGTGATACACAAATAAGATACATTGTTGTTCAGAGTTCAGGGACTGGAATGTATTTTTAAGGTTTAACTCCGGAGTTTAGTGTCACTGTAAGGAAACGTTCTCAGCTTGGACTGTAATAGAATCCACCACTAGATGGCGCCATCACATCAGCAATTCCACAGATGATTTTTTTATATTTATTTTCTATTCCAGGAAACATGAAGCCGACACAACACACATTTCATGTATCTCTGGAAGTGTCGTTATCAGTGCAACTCAGAGTGTAATTCATCATAATCTAATTCTCATCAGCACGTCCTCTTCTTGTGTAGATTGTATACACTGCAAACTCAAGACAATACAACCGTATGTAACCAATCAGGACCCCGATATTATATCATCTTCTATCTGACCTCCGTCCTTCCCTTCCGTCTTCTATCTGACCTCCGTCCTCCCCTTCAGTCTTATACCTGACCTCCGCCCTTCCCTTCAGTCTTATACCTGACCTCCGCCCTTCCCTTCACTCTTATACCTGACCTCCGCCCCTTCCCTTCAGTCTTATTCCTGACCTTCGTCCTCCCCTTCAGTCTTATACCTGACCTCCGTCCTTCCCTTCAGTCTTGCACAGTTGTACCGGCTCCTCTCCTCTTCCTCTGATGTCACTGCACACTGGGAGCTTCTCACAATGTGCATTGGAAGCTGCAGCAAGTCAGATAGAGCCTCATTTACACCTCCCCTATAAATAACATTACACCTGCCCTATATATACCAATACACCTCCCCTATATATACCACCTACACCTCCCCTATATA
>NW_017307617.1:463302-464095 GCF_000935625.1 Nanorana parkeri
TTACCTGGGTTTCTGGGAAGGTGACATTGTGGCTAAAGTTTTCCAACATGACAAGGCACGCTACATCCTGCTTTGCCATTGAACAGCACCACCTTCCGTGAAGTAATCCTTGTAGTTTTGCTTGTTTTGGCGAGTGTCGTTGCCAAGTGACGATGCTGTCAAGGGCAGCCCCGTTGTTCCTCCATTAACTGGCTGCATGTTACCACTTACAAGGTCCTCGTTGTCCAGAAGGTTGGATGGCATGTATGACGTGGTGTTCTGCCTTTGGTAATGATGTAAGGTACAACAGCAGTACACAATTATGTCAATGTTCTAAATGGAAAGGTTGATTGCAGTATGGAAGATTCCGAAATGGCTTACCATGATCCCAAACGCATTCTCCACAACCCGCCTGGGACAAGATAGGCAATAATTGAAGATTCTTTGCTCAGGAGACACACTTCTTTTTGGGAATGGTTTGAGGATGTGTTCCCCAAGGGCAAATGCATCATCAGCAACGTAAACAAAGTTGAGACCCTCTACGGCAGGGCTGCCCATTTGGTAGAAATCTAATCTGGATCCCCGCCGCTCTCCGTGGAAAAGTGAAAGTAAAGCTGCAGTCGGCGGCACCACCACCTTTCCCCACAACATGGGCCATATATGCCTCCCCAGCAGTATTGGGGTGCTGGGTGCTCAGGGGCAACCCTGGCTGGCACACAGGCCCAACCTACATGGATCTATGATTTCTTTGCATTTTTTTCCACCTTATTGTTTTGTTGTTTATGTGATTTGTGTTTCCCCTTGCCCTTTTTTT
>NW_017307618.1:0-24624 GCF_000935625.1 Nanorana parkeri
AGAGAGACAGCGAGACAGAGAGAGACAGCGAGAGAGAGACAGCGAGAGAGAGACAGCGAGAGCGAGAGAGAGCGAGAGCGAGAGAGAGCGAGAGCGAGAGAGAGCGAGAGCGAGAGAGAGCGAGAGCGAGAGAGAGCGAGAGCGAGAGAGAGCGAGAGCGAGAGAGAGCGAGAGCGAGAGAGAGCGAGAGCGAGAGAGAGCGAGAGCGAGAGAGAGCGAGAGCGAGAGAGAGCGAGAGCGAGAGAGAGCGAGAGCGAGAGAGAGCGAGAGCGAGAGAGAGCGAGAGCGAGAGAGAGCGAGAGCGAGAGAGAGCGAGAGCGAGAGAGAGCGAGAGCGAGAGAGAGCGAGAGCGAGAGAGAGCGAGAGCGAGAGAGAGCGAGAGCGAGAGAGAGCGAGAGCGAGAGAGAGCGAGAGCGAGAGAGAGCGAGAGCGAGAGAGAGCGAGAGCGAGAGAGAGCGAGAGCGAGAGAGAGCGAGAGCGAGAGAGAGCGAGAGCGAGAGAGAGCGAGAGCGAGAGAGAGCGAGAGCGAGAGAGAGCGAGAGCGAGAGAGAGCGAGAGCGAGAGAGAGCGAGAGCGAGAGAGAGCGAGAGCGAGAGAGAGCGAGAGCGAGAGAGAGCGAGAGCGAGAGAGAGCGAGAGCGAGAGAGAGCGAGAGCGAGAGAGAGCGAGAGCGAGAGAGAGCGAGAGCGAGAGAGAGCGAGAGCGAGAGAGAGCGAGAGCGAGAGAGAGCGAGAGCGAGAGAGAGCGAGAGCGAGAGAGAGCGAGAGCGAGAGAGAGCGAGAGCGAGAGAGAGCGAGAGCGAGAGAGAGCGAGAGCGAGAGAGAGCGAGAGCGAGAGAGAGCGAGAGCGAGAGAGAGCGAGAGCGAGAGAGAGCGAGAGCGAGAGAGAGCGAGAGCGAGAGAGAGCGAGAGCGAGAGAGAGCGAGAGCGAGAGAGAGCGAGAGCGAGAGAGAGCGAGAGCGAGAGAGAGCGAGAGCGAGAGAGAGCGAGAGCGAGAGAGAGCGAGAGCGAGAGAGAGCGAGAGCGAGAGAGAGCGAGAGCGAGAGAGAGCGAGAGCGAGAGAGAGCGAGAGCGAGAGAGAGCGAGAGCGAGAGAGAGCGAGAGCGAGAGAGAGCGAGAGCGAGAGAGAGCGAGAGCGAGAGAGAGCGAGAGCGAGAGAGAGCGAGAGCGAGAGAGAGCGAGAGCGAGAGAGAGCGAGAGCGAGAGAGAGCGAGAGCGAGAGAGAGCGAGAGCGAGAGAGAGCGAGAGCGAGAGAGAGCGAGAGCGAGAGAGAGCGAGAGCGAGAGAGAGCGAGAGCGAGAGAGAGCGAGAGCGAGAGAGAGCGAGAGCGAGAGAGAGCGAGAGCGAGAGAGAGCGAGAGCGAGAGAGAGCGAGAGCGAGAGAGAGCGAGAGCGAGAGAGAGCGAGAGCGAGAGAGAGCGAGAGCGAGAGAGAGCGAGAGCGAGAGAGAGCGAGAGCGAGAGAGAGCGAGAGCGAGAGAGAGCGAGAGCGAGAGAGAGCGAGAGCGAGAGAGAGCGAGAGCGAGAGAGAGCGAGAGCGAGAGAGAGCGAGAGCGAGAGAGAGCGAGAGCGAGAGAGAGCGAGAGCGAGAGAGAGCGAGAGCGAGAGAGAGCGAGAGCGAGAGAGAGCGAGAGCGAGAGAGAGCGAGAGCGAGAGAGAGCGAGAGCGAGAGAGAGCGAGAGCGAGAGAGAGCGAGAGCGAGAGAGAGCGAGAGCGAGAGAGAGCGAGAGCGAGAGAGAGCGAGAGCGAGAGAGAGCGAGAGCGAGAGAGAGCGAGAGCGAGAGAGAGCGAGAGCGAGAGAGAGCGAGAGCGAGAGAGAGCGAGAGCGAGAGAGAGCGAGAGCGAGAGAGAGCGAGAGCGAGAGAGAGCGAGAGCGAGAGAGAGCGAGAGCGAGAGAGAGCGAGAGCGAGAGAGAGCGAGAGCGAGAGAGAGCGAGAGAGAGAGAGAGAGAGGTTTATTAGTGTTCTGCCTTACAGGATTGGGAGGAAACCTGACATTAACAGAGAAATCAGCTTTACAGGGTTGTGCTGTATAAGGCTGGGTTCACACCTTGGCGACACCTAACGGCGCGGCAACCGAGCACGATTGGAAGATGAAGCGTGCTGCGGGGGGTGCGGCTGCAGCGACGCATGTGCTAGATTCGTGCTCCACATATTGCACATACATATTTATCCTGACAAATGCCGTTCTCTATCAGGAGACGCGGATTATGAATGTGCACCCCGCAGTTCTGGAACAATACCGCCTATAATTAGTCCTTCAAGTCTGGCGTTGCCGCTTCACAGAGAATACAATGAAAAGGAGCGCGGATGATCGCACACATAATTACACACACACAGGATCCACGCAACGCAAGACTTCATACTAACGAGGCGACGCAAAGTGCAAAGACGAAGGGAGGATGTCAGGACTGGAACGAGGGCAGCTGCAAGCAAAAAAAACTCTGGGGGCTGTAATCCTGTCCTCCTTTCACTACCTAGTCACACCCTGACCCAAGACAAGTCGGAATGTTGCCCCTTCGCTATGTGGGAAGCTTCTCCGTTTTCATTCTCACTATTTTTTAAACCTGTAGCTACCTAGTAATACTGCCATTAAGGTCTTTGCTCAGTGGCTTCCTGTTATAAGGTGACAACACTATTTCCCCATCTCCCAATTGCACTCCTGCGTTGTCACCTGGCTTTCCAAAAGGAGAAGTTGTCATTTTAAACACACATTACACAAGCATGCAGACAGGAAGTAGCTGCAAAGACACTGTAGTAGATGAGCAGCATTGTGTCACAACAAAGGATTAAAGAAAAGGAAAAGCATCTTGCCTTTAGATGTGGCGGCTACATTTGTTTTGGCTTTGTTTCCCTTTAATTTCAACTGGTGATCCTACCAGTACCAACACTTCCCATCCCACGGTGACAACGTTCACTCACAGTACTGGATCTATAGAGGAGCCGTGTTGTCCCAACTCTCATATCCATAACATAGTGAGGATGTTTTCTGTACTTTAAAGAAAGAATTTGGAAAAACGGATACATGGTAGCGGTGCACCAGATGCAGAGTTCACAAGCTGTTAGAAGCTTACTTAATTTTTGACAAAACCACCAGGGATTTTTTACACTTCGTGAATAGATATAACAAAATGTTTTTAATTATATAGTTATCAGACCAAAGGGAACACATTAGAGAAGGTCATTGTTAGGGTTTACATACACTTACAGCCCTCTTTTATTTTATCTGCACCAAAACATTCAGGCAGTAAAATGAACCAGTGCCAAAAAATGGTGCCAAATACTTATCATCTGGTAACCACAAAATAACCTATCTGGTGCCTCAAAATAACCCAATACTCAGAAAAAAAATGTGAAGGCATGTCTAGAGTTAGTTCAAGAGCATGAACTTGTAAGAAAAGTCTTTATTGTTAGATAAGAGCAAGATTCTACATTTTTTGGTCAAGGTTTAAAGGGATGTCTTGAGCAAATCTAACACCACCAAAAGATCAGCCCATGCGTACAGTAAGGTATAGCTGGGAAATAATTATTTATAGTTAGTAGATACTAAATATATTTTTAAAATAGAAGGAAAATGTACAATCAGAGACCCTTTTTAAAAATGCCTTAGGATGCCCTGCCGCACTCTTTACCGAAGAACCCCTGAAGGTGGGTGCTAAAGTGCCTGCATCAAATGTTGAACAGCATGTCACCAGCACACCAGACAATGTGGTCGAATGTTCATCCTTGTGTTGTCACATTGAAGCAACATTTTGGGGCCCTGCAGGGTCCCCTTCATCAGGCACAGTATACAGGCACAAAATGTTGCTTCAATGTGACAATAAAGGATGAACACTTGACCACATTGTCTGGTATGCTGGTGACACTTTGTTCTACTTTTTAAAAAATGAACATATTCTATATAATCCATGTTCAGCTGCCAATCATATCTTCTGTGTTTTATGCTAATTTACTTTATATAGGGTACAACATGAAAGTGGTTATTAATATTTAATTCCAAAGTAGTTATTTAAATGTAACATATATACATTCCTTGTAACTATAACTCATAACTATTTCAGTAGTCATTCTGTCATAATTTACAGTTCAGCAAATGACCTACTCTCTAAGCACAAATTATTGAAACCTATTAAAAAGATAATAAAATGAATACAAACTAAAATTGCCAATGTTAACAAAAAGCTATTGCCCCTTAGGGTAACAATAGGAGACGAATCATAATGCCATCAGCATACATGCATGTATTATACAGACTCAGGGGTCATGACTTATCCTTAAGGGTAGAATAGGTTTGCCAAATGTAATTGTGACAAAGGCACGTTCATTTGCATTGTTTTAATCTAATATAAAAATACTGAAGCAAGGTATAAAAGAAGAAAATAAAAAACGCAAGGGTCATTTATTTATGGTATGCAGATTAAGTCAGTCAAACGTTGCAAGTACATTACTCAATTACATCAGGAACGTTATCATCTTTTACATTTATAATGTAACAGCAATGCCAACAATTTATATTGTACTTGTAGCAATTTGTAGAACTAAGGCTTAGTAAACATATGTACCAGTCCTGCTTGGGTAAGCACTTACTTTTATTATGTGTATATTAAATATGTAGGGATCGTTAGGAGGACAAGGTGACATATTCAGTTATTTTGATTGCCTAAAGGCACTTCATCACTGACATCTGGATTTGAATTTTGATTGGAAATGACCCAAATTATTGTAAAAATGTTAAGTCTACATCCCCACAGTCACACTTTTGGTACACAGTTAGCAGAATTGTAACTATTCTTAAAACTGTGGAGTAATGCTATTTTATGATTAGGGCAAAGCTATTTGAATCTAATATATTACACACGCAGGGATCCCCCTAGAGGCAGCCAGATTAGGAGATAGCTGGCTAGGTTGTGGTAGGGAGTTCCAGAGGATGGGAGAGGCTCTGGAGAAGTCCTCATGGTGAGCATGGGAGGAGGTTGGATATAATTGTTGGTTGTGAGAAATATATTTATTTTTTTACATAAGGGTTTCTGCATGAGAGCCAGGAAGGAGGATGCTCCAGCATCACCAGCAAGCGAGTTCCAGGATCATCAGTGGGTTACACTGGGTCCCTACTGCAGATCACAAACTGAACTACTCGGCGTGTCTGCTTCCTGCGCATCTCATGGTTTAATTTTCCACTCTGACTGCAGCATAAGGAATGCCATGATGTAAATAAGGTCGGTGCCGTATTATAACCAGTACAGTAAGTCACCTCTCCCACTCTCCGCTGGTTTTTATGGTACAAAGAAGGAGGAGCCACAAAAAGCTTCTACTTAATAGCACCGAAAGATTGAATTAAAAGCAAAAGGGAAGCTGATTACCGCCCGGCTAGACCTTCCCTTTGATGTCTTTGCTTGTGTTAATAACAAGGCTCGGCCTGCTCGGTCCAGGTACCGCACAAAATAAAATTCAATTAGGACGGCGGAAGAAGATAAAACACAATCTGTTCTTTTCAGGCGTTTCTAGAACAAGCCGCCTGTTACTCTGATGATGAAGAAAGAAAAGCACGAGGGAGAAAAGAGAATAGGAGGAGAAAAAAAAAGCATAAGCGCAGCTTCAAAAGCAAAACGCATGAATTATTGATGGGTTTTATTGATGCCCTGGCAGACGCGCAGCGGCGGGCGGCAGCTCCGCAAACAAGGGAGAACTCAGACGCTTAAACATCCTCGTCTGCCTGACTGCCGAACACTTCCTGGTACAGGACAGGCCTCCAGTGTCTCCCGTTGACCCGAATCAAGGGCGCGCTGATGAGGGAACGTGTGCAATCCAAGCCTGAATATTAATCAGAGGAGCTGCAACCGTCCTCGCCTTCCAAATCGCGTCCTAGGGGCGCACGGTCATGTCAAAATACCGTTCAGAGCACAAAGGAAACCTCTTAAAGGGCAGCTCTGAAATGCAGGTGGGGGTGGCACAAGGTGTAAACCCAAATGATCATTTCTAACCATCTGTGGTGACCAGTCCTACTGGAATCGGTAGCAAAAACAGGTCTTCATTGTTGTCTGGCCCCCATAGGGGGAGATGCACCCTATCTATCCTGGAGGACCGCCGTCACCAGGGTAGGAAGTGGTAGTAAATCCCACATGTTACCGTGATCGCTGAAACAGGAAGTGAGGAGAAATCTTCTAATGGAGACGTCCATTCTGCAGACAACCAAGAGAGGATAACCAATCAAGGGGAAATCTTCACCACAGGATAGCCGAAAGAAACACCCCCAAAGAGGTTTCAGCCATTCCTTGCTACTAATGAGCCTGGGTCTGCTCTGAACAGTGCCAGCCCAATCAGCTGCAACCGGGGCATTCCCCCACCTGTAGCTGCATGTAAACAAAGGCAATGGTGACATCACCGACCTTATATGGCCACATGACTGGACTGACCTCATCCATATTCCTTAATTAAAAAATGAGCATTTTGGCTACAGGTGCAATTGCTGCTCTCTCTTCTTGTGCAGGGTGACTGGTCTCATCTACGCCCCCTCCTGTAATAAAGACCGCTCACTGATGCACTCTATCCTTGCTTGTGTGGGGTGACTGGTCTTGTCTGCGCCCCTTCCTGTAATAAAGACCGCTCACTGCTGATCTCTCTTCTTGTGCAGGTTGACTGGTCGCGTCTACGCCCTTTCCTAGAATAAAGACCGCTTACTGCTGCTCTCTCCTTGTGCAGGGTGACTGGTCTGGTCTCCACCCCCTCCTGTAATAAAGACCGCTCACTGCGGATCTCTATTCTTGTGCAGGGTGACTGGTCGCGTCTACGCCCCTTCCTATAATAAAGACCACTCACTGCTGCTTTCTCTTCTTGTGTAGAGTGACTGGTCTCGTCTACGCCCCTTCCTGTAATAAAGACCGCTCACGGCTGCTTTCTCTTCTTGTGCAGGGTGACTGGTCTCGTCTCCGCCCCCTCCTGCAGTTTTTCTGTAGTGGGTGTGGCCTGTTGGGTCCCTCCCACAGCTCTGCGGTTATGTATGATATCACTGTTACTAGTACAGGTAATAACTGGGTTTGCCAAGGTATCTGACTCCAAGTAGCCATCGAGGAATATATATAAATGACTGTTTTTGTGCAGCTCGGCTTTTATAATCTGCATTCACTTCGTTTTATACATTTCCGGACGTACCGCTTCAACTTCCACAAAGGTTCACTTTACGTGGAAAGGGGAACGAGACGCTTGCCGGTCTTACATTTGGTCCTTGGCTCAGCCCCATCATAAAGAGAAGCCAGCCTACGTCCCCCCCATTCACGTGCACACAAGCGCTTTGCCAAACCAGCGTACGGTGAGACGTCCGAGCCTCAAGCAGATGACGGGCAGACTGTGTGCAGCGCTTTCACTGAACCAGCAGAAGTCCAGACAGGCGGGGAGCGTGTCCTTATGTCCTCACATTACTTACTCTTTAGGAAATCAGATGCAACGCCTGCCAGGGACATTGGGGAAAAAAAATCTCACACCATCGCTTCCTCAACTGTATGAGTGACGGCGGACTGCGGCGCTCTCATTATTAGAAATGATCACATTTCTGGGAGGGAGTCAGGACAGGGAGAGCGTTGGCTGTGCATGCTACAGGCAATGTACGAAGAATGACAACAAGCCGTCTAGTGCTAAGTATCTGCATTGCAGTGGCGGCCCCTCCACACACGCACAGCGCTGCCCACACACAGCAGATCTGGTCGCCACATCCAGGAGGAAACGCCACTTCCTGTTTTAGGATAAACATTCCGCTCCAGGTGAGATCAGACCCTGCGTGTCATAGTTACAGCTCAGGTGCTGGCTCGGCTCGTCTCCTCCGAAGCAAAAATCGATGGGAACACAGCACAGGGATGCAGGATGATGTGCTGCCTTTATTAACCCTTCTGCTGCCACTGATGTATGTCATTGGCAGCACGTACACAAACTAATGGCTGGCGGCTGTAAAGCCGGACGATTACAGGGTGTTTGAGGGGTTTTTTTGGAACCCATGGGGGATATTTTATTGAACTACCTCTCTGCAAGCACTTGTGGCGTGGCCATCTCTACGGTCGCATTTGCCAAATGGCACCACCTGCCCATCGCACCACGCTGTATAATTTTTGCTGCGTCGCAGTCATTGCAATGTGTACAGCAGGGCTGGAAAATTCCCAGGAGCCAGGTCGCCAAAGCTCCTTAGAAGTGACAGTTGGCACCCAACTATTGAGGCTTTTTTCTCTAGTTGCTGTCAATGGACCCAACCCCTAAAAAAAAAAGTCCTCCTGGACTGGGCGGCCCGGGCTCCATGGATTGCATAGACATCGGCCCTTTAAAGGTGGCCATACACTTTACAACCATTGCAAGACCTTAGTCTTGCGATGGTTGTAAAGTACTTTTAAAAAACGTACGCTCTGGCCATCTTGGACAGGCATATCGTACTCTCGATCATCGCAAGCCCGCCCCCCTGAGGGGCGGGCTTACGATGACTGCAAACGGGCTGTGTGCGCACACTAGCCCGTTCGGCAGTTGTCGAACCAGCAGGCCACTAACTCGCCGAGAATCGTACGATTCCCGGCGGGTTTTCTAGCATGCTGGTTCGACGGAAGACGTGCGACCGTACAGTAGAAACGGTCGCACGCCTTCCATACACTGCACGCTTCTCGTACGGTCGCGGGATTTCCCGCGATTCTCGTACGAGAATCGTGCAGTGTAGTGGCACCTTTAGACTTATTGATCAAGTTGGGTGCTGAAGGAAAGTCTCCAGCGGCTGACTTCAGCCTTTCATTCTGCATCTGAAACTCTGCAGTGGGGTTAGACCCGGGGTGGGCAAATCCCAGCATGCCTCTGCCATTGGGAGTCATGCCTGTAACTGTCAGTGTTGCAATCCCTCATGGGACTTGTAGTTCCACAACAGCTGGAGTTGCCCATCCCCGAGTTAGAATCTGGCTGGATTCAAGGAAGCAATACTGATAAGAGGGCTTCCTCCTCCATGGATTGGAAAGGCCCCGCTGTGATACTTTCCATAGAACACTATCAAAACTGCAGCAGTTACCCACGGCAACCAGCTTCCATCTTCAGTATGCTCAGTTAGGGCTTGTTCACACGATGTCCGGACCAGATCTGCAGACGCGGTGCTATGCGTTTTTGACGCGTTCCAGTTAAAACAAAACCATTTTTTTTTTTGTGTGTGAGGTTGGCTGTCAGTATGTTAGCTGCAGTGCGGTGCGTTTTCAGTGCGTTTGACGCATTTCCAGACCGGACAAAATGTGACATGCAGCATTTTGTTTGTCCGGACCGGAACGCGCACGTGAGAACTGTAGCCCATAAAACACACAGGGATACATTGGGATGCATTTTGGGTGCAGGAGCGCACGGCTCTGGCCCGGACTGAATCCGGACATCGTGCGAACGAGCTCTTAAGCATTAAAAATGAGACAGAGAAGCTGATTAGTTGCCATGGGCACCTGCTCCAGTTTTGATAAATTCCCCCCACGGAGTATCTAAAGCCGAACTGTAGAGCAGTAAAGGGTTAGAACCCCCGATCGGTTTTTGTTTCTGTCTGTGTCCCCGTTAGAGAGCGACTCTCCCAAACAGATCACCAGCGTCACTGCGAATGACTGCGAGGGGTACATCCAAAATTGTGAGTTGCCGCCAGAACAGGAGTGAGAGGACAATCTTGCCATAGGGAAACTTGTTCCAATGACAACTGTCTAAGAGGGTTGAATAGATTTCCTCACTTCCTGTTTAATCTACAAGACAGGAAGTAAGAGGAAATCTCCCCAACGAATTACAGAGGGCAAAAGGAACACCTGACGAGTGCTGTAAGCATTCCGTGATCTAGGAAATGTCACCCAGTCTGGGTTCACGTCTACTTCAATCACTAGAGATCAGGGGGAGGGCAACCTCGGCCCTCCAGCTGCTGTGGAACTAGAAGTCCCATGAGACATCCCAGGATTCGGACAGCCACAGGCATGACTCCCAGAGGCAGATGCATCATGAGATGTGTAGTTTCACCCACCACAGCTGGAGGGCCGAGGTTGCCTACTGCTGCTATAGATCATGAACAATGGCCACTTCTTAATAAAATACGCTTGTCACTTGCGCAAAACTCCTCCGGCCTCACTCAGCTACTTCCTGTCTACATGCACTCGCTCCATTGTCAGCTGGACACCACTGTACTGGATCAGCTGACAGCCGCAATGGCGGACCATGTCTTAGCAACGCGCATCCCCACAGTGGCTTGTATCGCCTGTGACAAGAGTGACAACACAGGAGCACAACTGTTATCACCCCATAACAGGAAGGTCACTCTGCTCTCTTCCTATCACCATTTTCTTTTTCACTGCAGCACACCTAACTGGGTCCCTGCGCTGCTTCTCCAACCTCCCCAGAACTGTTGTCACCCCATAAAAGGAAGTGCCTGAACAAGGGCCTCCGTGGCAGGATCCCCGGGCATTTCTTTTAATGAAAGCTGCAAATGTAAAAAGATAGAAAACAACTTTGAAATGACGTTAAGGCAAAAACACCGACCAGAACCAGAACCAAGAGAAACAAAGAAAGAATAGAGCAACAAAACATGAAATAACAAAACCAGCGTCACCGTCAATGAGGGTATTCCTGCTGCAGTATTGTTTTCTGCCACTAGATGGCCTTGGCTCTGGGGGCCAACATCATTTAACTCACTTCCTCTGAGCCCGGGTCATCCCGGACTAGACCCAGCCTGGTACTGAACAGGAGAAACAGCAGAAAGATTACCTCATTCCTGGTCACTCTGCTCTCATCTCCTATCAGCATCTATTTTTTCACTGCAGCACACCTAACTGCATCCCTGTGCCACTTATCTGACCCCCATGTGAGCTCTCCATAGAAAAGGAACAAGCCGTGTTCACCTGCAGAAAGCTTCTCCAGCAAGCCTGCGCTCCAGTCAAAGCTCATCGTCACCCCCAAAACCTGGCCATACAATAGAGCAGGGGCAGGCAACTCCGGCCCTCCAGCTGTTGTGGAACTACAAGTCCCATGACCAAGCCAGGACTGACTGTTATGGATTGTTCATAGGGAAATCTACCAGTGTATGGCCAGCCTAAGTCTCATCAGTCATTGGCTGCAATGACCCGCCGTCACCTCACACAAAGGAGATTGCTAAATCACACAGATCCCTAGAGCACTACAAAGTAACCAATCGGAGATCTTTTCTTGGATACAGATAGCTACAGGAACCAGAAAGGAGAATTCTCTGAAGGAATCTTCCAGGGGGTCAGGAGAAAAGGAGCAATGATACCTGGAGACTCAACATTAAAAGGCTTACACCAGGGGTAGGCAATGCTCTGCACTGCAACTATGGTGAAGCTTCAAATCCCATCATGTCTCTGTGAGCCACGCCTGTGGCCATCAAAGTCTTGCAATGTCTCATGGGACTTGTAGTTCCAGAACAGCCAAAGGTTGCCTACTGCTGGTTTATAGACATATAGAATATGGAGGAACTTTGACCGAAGGGAGGACAAAAAAACTTCTCCTGCATGCCCAACCGTAACATCTGAAGCTGGACAATAATCACCACAAAATGTATCTTCTCAACCAATGAGGAAAAGCCCAGGAAGCCCACCATGCCCAGTATGGCTCATGATTAGGTGTGAGTCCACCCCACGGTGAGGTCCGTTTCAGACATATGGGGGGTAATCTCGCAGCTGCCCATCCAGAGCATGTCCCAGATGGTCCCAATTGATCTGCCCCTGTACACCAAGCTGATGAGCCAACTAGGTGTTCAAACATGGTCATCAACACAAATCATTGAGCGAGGCTGATCTAATTTTTCGAGGCATTGGAGGAACAAGCAGCTTTTCTGTGACCACCCCAAACATTTCATGCTACACACAACCATAAAATGGATTACATGGTCACATTTCCCCAGCCAGGTTCATAGCCGGAGTTGTATGTCTAACATCACTTGTCACATTCTAGGTTAGAGGAGGCAATTTCCCACCTGTCCCAATTTAGGGATGGGAACCGACCACAAACGCAGCAACCCAGACTGCTGGCATACCATCAACGTGAGCACAGAATGGCAGCAATGGGTTTGTGGTTCAATGGCACGTGGTTACAAACTGATGCCCAAGAAAACGTAGCAGGTGATATGTTCCATTTATCATCCCCAATTTTCCTGAACACACAACAGGCACACGTTCTTCAGTCATTAAAAGTCTCAACATACTCATTAATGGAGAACCTCAAACCTCATATCTGGACAATCCACAGAATGAATCTTCCAAGCACAATTGTAAACCAAACTCTACACTCACCCCCAGGTCCCTAACAGAGCTCCTGAACTGTAGCACCCCGCTGCAATTAGGTTCCAACCTCAACTTCTATGACCACCACATGTCCACCGACCACCCATCAGTGCTTCATGAGAAACGCTGTCCACATTTTTATAGGACTAAATCAAAAATCTGCCGGCTCACAGCCAACGTGAACTTAATGTCCTGCTTTGCTTAGGAACCTCAAACACAAAATTAATGACATATCCCTCTCAACTGTGATTGCAACCCCACAGTGTATCCATAGTCATACCCCATCTTCCCTATAAAGAGGGTAACGTAGACTTGGCGGGCAGCTTCTGGCCTATTCAACCCAACTGCCAGGTTGCAAGCACGGCCGCCAAACTACACTTCCATTACCACCACCAACCTACTTTTCCGAGACCACCACCAACCTACTCTTCCGTCACCATCCTACTCTTCCTTGACCACCACCAACCTACTCTTCTTTGACCACCACCAAGCTACTCTTCCTTGACCATCACACGTCCACCAACCACAATGACCCATCGGCGCTTCATGAAAAGCACCATTCAAATGTTTTATTGTACTGGATGAAAAAAAAAAATCTATCAATTTACAAGCAACCTCAACACAATGTCCTGGATTGCTTGGGAAGTCCCCATGACAGGAGTAACCACCCCCAACCATTCGGGTACCCACACAGTGAGCCCATCTGCCCCATGGTGAGGGGACATCCAGGCTAATTAGGGCAATCCAGAATCTGTACCTGGCAGACAATGCCCCTCATCGCTGGCACAGGTGATGCCCTGCCACCCTTCCACCCCAGACTCCTGTGCCAGCCGCACTGATTGGCCCCCGCACCCCATTACCTGGAGCTCCTCGCTGCTATCAGGCCCCTTTGTCCCTTCTGCGCCTCCCACCGCCCGCCCACTTCATTCAATGACTGCCCAGTCTCTACCTTTCTCCCTCAGTGCACCCTCTAGCGGCGGCCCGCGCGACCCACCGTGCATTACCTGCTGAGCCCTTCTCCTCTCCTCCCGGAGTCACCGCTCTCTGCTGTTCAACCAAACCCGCAGTCCTTCCCGGCTGCCTCCAGCGCTCAACTAAGCCGCTCACCCCTCCCCCTCCACATTATATATGGCGATCGCGGCTTCTAGCGATGCTGGCGTCATCACGCAGCCGCCAAAACACAGAAGAGCCGATGAATGGTTACCATGGAGACATGCCTATCAATAGCGGCCATTTTGGAAAAGGGCACGACGCCCGGCTCGGTGTGGGCAGCCTACCATGATTAACAGGCTGATTTATTACTAAGACGGATACTGAAAATACAGAAAAATGCACGTTGATCCTGACAGAAACCCAGTGTCCATGTCACTTCCTTTGCTAAACTGAAATCTCAATGTTATCAGCTTTCCAAGCTATTTCCTATAAACCACAAAAAAACCTCCCTCTGTAATGCAGAGGAGGTGATTCTAGTCCAAATCAAGAGAAAAGCTTAGGTTGACAACAAGTCTCCTCCACATCTGTCACCCAAGAACAGGAAGTGTGTTACTGGCAGGATCAGCAGGCAAAAATAAATAAAATAGTGGCTGTGGACTGGTGGCTTTTCAACAAAAAGGCAGTTAGTCATTGTATAAATGCTTCTTTTATAGTTGACCTCTCAGCTAAAAGCAACCCTGTGATGACAGACCTGATGAGGCAGAACAATCTTTGGTCTTGGGTGTCATATAACAGACTTCCCCCACACCTGGTTATTTGGACCACCCAAACTTAGAAATGTGGAAAGCAACACGTCCTGATGAGGTACATGTGGGTCCCATTGCACTCCTGACCCATATAAATCCATAATCCGTGGGTGCTGCAGTGACCATGGTGGTGCCGAGAATCAGTTGGTAGTAGATGAAGAAGTCAGCAATATTTGCTCTACCAAACCGTCTTTATTGACATTGGAAGGTCATATCCCAGTGGAAAGCAACGTTTCAGAACCATGTTGGTTCCTTTACCAGGCATACAAAGTGATCACAAAGTAAACGTAGCCTTCAACTTACCGCATCTATCAGTTCAATAATGGTGTAGCCCTTTATACATCTTGAGCCTTCATGTTCTGACACCAACATGGCAGCAAACGTAGAGTAGGAGCTTTGCCTTCTAATGGTCCACAAGACCAGTGATATTTATAAATGAACCTTAGATAGAGAGGCAACCCTGTTCTCGTCTCTTGTCCTCTGACAGGACCAGTGATATCTATAAATGAACCTTTGATAGAGATGCAACCTCATTGTCTTCCTTGTCCTCCAAAAGGACAAGTGATATCTATGAACGAACCTTTTATAGAGAGGCAACCTCATTGTCTTCCTTGTCCTCCAAAAGGACCAGTGGTATCTATGAATGAACCTTTGATAGAGAGGCAACCTCATTGTCTTGTCCTCCAACAAGCATTCAGTGCTCCTTTAGAATCCGGTGAGCTTCATAACTTGGGGGGACTTGGGGAAACTCTTTCTTTTCCCCAATGGAAGTAGGGGAAGCAAAGAAGGTCCCAATAGATTCTTATTTTACTGGATATTCAAGCTAAAGCAAAGGGCACACTGGGCTAATTGACAACCTCACCTGGCAACGTCCTGTGCAGCCTTCACGAGAGCTTCTCCATGAACCATCTGTATTGTGTTCTTTGAATATATTCATGCCACATTACACTTCAGTCCTACCTCTGTTGATTTTTAATATTGCTTCCTTTGTTATTTGGTGTGCATTAAATTTGGCATGTAATCCCACCCATGTAGTCAGTTACTTACAATATGTTTGCTGCCATGTTGGCACCAGGAAAGTTGTTTTATTGCCCTGATTTTCCTCCTTTCCAGGCACCTATAAATGGCAGTATTCATACTGCAAACAACTCACCACAGGAGTGGGATTACATGAGTTTTTTTCCCGCCTTCTGTTGTATTGAGTCTATTTATGAGATTGCCTTTCTTTCAATGGTTTATTTATAGCTATCACTGGTCCTGTGGGCCATCAGGCAGCAGAGCTGCTACCATGTCAATGTCGCCATTTACAGGCACCAGGAAAATAAAATTATGGTCAATAATAGGGATGCACCGTTAGCATTTTTTTGGTATTGAGTACAAGTCGCTGCCCGGCATCCTGATACCTGAAGTTCCCGTATCGGGAGCATATGGGCGAGTACGAGTACTTTTTTGTTTTTTACACCATGTTTGTTTTGATGCACCTGCAATGTTTTGAAATGACATTCATGAAATTAAATTCCTCTCATCTGCTTCCCTCCCCTGCACAATATCAGATTCACTTCCTCCTGTGATATTAATGTTACCGCACAATTCTGATAGTGGCGTCATGTGCAGGATCCCACGCATGCGCGGATATTGCAGACATTAACTTATGAAAACTGAAGTATGTGTAGATGCTACACATGCAGTGTGTGTGTGTGCATGCATGAGAGCCTGCACATGTGCAGATGTTTCAAGTCTGCACATGCACAGGCTCCCTTGCATGCGCACACATGCCACATACGTAGCATCTACACATACTTCAGTTTTCATAAGTCAACTAAAAAAAAAAGGACTGCACATCAGGGTAAACTAAACCAGTACAGTTTTGAATGCTAATAGGTCAGCTCCTTCTGAGTCCAGAACAATGAACCCATAACATCACGTGGCTCCTCGCGTCTAGCTAAATGTTACTTTCCTTACTGACTAAACTTTTTTTTTTTTCGTGCATGATGTATTTCTTTGCCTCCCTTGCGCTTGTTTCATTCGGATTAGTCTGTGAAATATTCTTCATTAAAGTCATTCGGCTGCCCCAAGCAAGATGGCGGCCTCAGCCTCACACGTCAATCACGTGAGAAGACAAAAGCGGCGGCGTGGAAAACTGCGAGGGATAAGGGGGCGTGGTTTCCCATTCATTCACACCTGCCAATCAGCTCCCAGGTTTGGGAAAAGGAGGTGGGGCTGTAACTCGGCGAGGCTTGACCTGCAATAGAAGGGAGGCGCATGCGCACTGAGTGCTCCACTGCGGCTAAGAGAGAGCACGTGACTCAGCGGGCTGCATCAAGGCAGGTGGAATTGTTCTTCGTACGATAAATACCGCTGTGTGCACGGAGGAGTAAAG
The DNA here is from genome assembly GCF_000935625.1 of Nanorana parkeri. Taxonomy (NCBI): domain Eukaryota; kingdom Metazoa; phylum Chordata; class Amphibia; order Anura; family Dicroglossidae; genus Nanorana; species Nanorana parkeri. Next base: position 16,375 of record NW_017307618.1, read on the forward strand.
CTCCACTGAATATGAATTAGTGGACACTTTACCTCCTTTCAGCAGAGCTTTGTCACAAAATAGAATAGTTATAGAAGTTTCTGTTGACCTGTTCCTGCCTGTCTGAGCCCACCGTTCACACTTGGGTAGCGCGTACATGCGAAAAACATGCGTTACCATTCATTGGTAATGGCACCCCCAATTGCACCGAGCAAATGTCTTGCACATGCAAAAAATACGCAAAGCTCCAAAAGGTGCATAAGCTTCTTTGCTGGGCGTAGGGGTGCCCATGAAAATGAATGGGATGCCCTATACAATACCCGACAATGCACCGTGCAAGATCGGGAGGCGCAAGTGTAGATGGTGGATAAGACTGACGGGACCATAGTGGCTCAGGCCCACATCAAGCCAGCGATTTGGTTCATGGCGGCAAGTCTGCTCCTATGGTGTCGCCCCCTTGCAGTCCACATCTCTGCAGATTCTGTCATTACTCCAGCCAGGGAGCCACTGTGCATTGATTTGCGCATCAAGGGAGCATTGCTGTAGGAGCAACAGTACTCCATGCTGTGGGCACGTACTGTGTGTCCGATCAAATGCGGCCAGAACTGCCATCCCTGCGTCCAGGGCCAGTCTGGTCAGAGCTCTTTATGTTATGTAAATGCTCATATGAGCGGTTACATGTGAACAATGGCGGCCCCTTGTACGTTGCGTGACACCCATGTGCATGGGCCCATTCGCACCACAGCACTGCAGTAATGGGCGTTGGTGCAATGCGGCGCCAAACCCCTACGCACCTTGTCAGTGGTCCTGCAGTGAGCTGCCCGAATGTTACAGGTGTTTTGCCAATGCAGCTCAATGGTGTAAATGGGCCAATAGGGGTCCTGCGGCTCTACGACTGCTTAGACTGGTGTTGTGCCCTGTGCAAAATAATGAGACATATACAGCTCCCAGAAAATCCAAACAGCAGTGCATGAGTAACTCGTCCTTGAACGGCCCTTACACATCTCAGCTCTTAGCAACCTGGGACGATCTGGCCGTAAAGCAGGCGGCAGGCAAACGTGTGCAGCAGAGCAGCCATGCCGCTCTGCTCGTAGAGATGCTACCTCGGGCAGCAGCCTGGTGCCGCCTCATTCTAGGGACGTCTCTGCTCAGTTCACATCAATGCATGATGTTGGTGTGCACCTGTGCGAAAAGGGAACACCCTGCATTCAAAACCTGTGCAATGCACCACAATCTGCTGCAACAAACGTTCGGGAAAGTAAAACAACATATTTTTGCTCCTGCTATGATATATTGGAAAATAAAAAAGCTCTGCACATGAATGCAGCACATTGAGGATGATTTATAAAGGGTCGTTCCCGTGTATAGCTGGCTGAACGCCATTTGCACGGCATTACTGCCCTAGATAGAGCCGAGGAGCATGGGAAATCCTATGCTCCATCTAATGGTTAGTTATACCCAGTGGCGTCACAAAGGGGGTGCGGCCCACACCCAGGTGCCACCATTGGAGGAGTGACACCAAAATGACTGACAGTCATTTTGGTGTTGCCCCCTCTGAAAAGTCGGGCACTCGATCATTGACCGAGAGCCCGACAGTGTTAGGAGAGAGGAGGGGACCCGGCAGCATACCTCATCCCGCCGGGTGAATGTCCCCTCCTCTCTCTACCGGGTGTCACCCGGCCTTGGGACGCCCCTTGTAATACCATGTGAATTACATTCACCTAGATGTCCCAAAGTGTTGCATGCGTCAATGCAAGATACATGCAACAGACATATGAGTCTCATTGAGCGATACAGCCAGGCAGATAGCTTTTCCAGGAGGCCAGCAGTGGCAGCCCACAGATCTCTCAGTACAGGTGTCCTTTGCAATGCAGAATTGGTGAAGAGACAATGATGATAACAGCTGTCCTATCTGTGATGATGACACTTCGGATGCCATTCTTCACGCATCACTGACCCAAAACAATGATTCAGATCAGGAATCCTGACCTCACTTGCTGCATGCTTATTCGAGGTCAGTGACCCCTCAAGTACTGCACACAAAGACAGCCGGCATTTTCGGAAGGACGGCCATATTTCAGTCCAGGTTCCTGTCAAGGTAAATTAAGTGTCCTTATAACCCCTGATTTCATTCACATGACACAATCACATTTTTTTGCCAAATTTCCTTTATTTAAAATTGTGTATTTTTTTCTTTTTACTTCTGATGATGAATTCTCATGGCGTTAGGTTTACATTGGAATCCGACATATTTCTATGTTGTGAGGGGTGTTTTGATCCCTTCAGTGTATGCAGAGTGCATGATGGGGTATCTCAGGTGTCATCTACTGTGCGTTTTAGGTCTATGGTAGTGTGGGAATACAAAGCTGGAGCAACATTAGTTGTATGTTTGGTGATGTCAGGTTGACCTGTGCAGGTTGATGGTGAAGGGCCATCAACACCAATACACCAAATCCCCCCACCCCCCAATTATACTCAGCAGGTCTTCCTCGTCGTTCCTGCCTCCTCTGCCCTCTGCATTCGGCAATTCATTGTGTCACCTGGTGTCAGAGGCTATTGGTAGCACTGGTGTCACCCTATCAGTCATGTGCTCGGGCTTAGCAATTTTCTGCTACACTCAGCACTCTCACATGGGAGAAGAGCATATGCCCCTTCATACACCGAAAGGAGGCAGGAGCTGCAAGGGAGTGCTACCAGGGTAAAAATATAACTGGGGCGGGGACACTTTACAAACACACTGTCATGTTGAACTTATTAGCCAAGGTGACGTTGTCTCTTTATGGCCTCTCTATATGGGCTTTAGTTTGATTTGCTTTTCACTCCATAAAAGTCAATAGGTATGGTAAAGAAGCTATAGGCAGCTTAGAAGTGGGTCACATGCAAGTCAGAATATGGTCAACTGCAGGGCAGAAGAATACCATTTGCAAGCCAGAATACGGTCAGCTACAGGCCAGAAGAACATCAAGTGCAAGGCAAGTCAAAAGAAGGTCAGAAGAAGGTCAGCTGCAGGTCAGAAGGTCAACTTCAAGTCAGATAAATGCCCATTGCATTTCAGAAGTAGAAGGTCAACCTTAACTCAGAAGAACATCAACTGCAGGTCAGAAGAATGCCCACTGCTGGTCAGAAGAATGCCCACTGCTGGTCAAGAGAAGGTGAACTGCAGGTCAGAAGAATGCCCACTGCTGGTCAGAAGAAGGTGAACTGCAGGTCAGAAGAATGCCCACTGCTGGTCAGAAGAATGCCCACTGCAGGTCGGGAGAAGGGGAACTGCAGGTCAGAAGAATGTCCACTGCTGGTCAGGAGAAGGTGAACTGGAGGTCAGAAGAATGTCAACTGTAGATCAGAAGTGGGTCAACTGAAGCTCAAAAGAATGTCAACTTCAAGTCAGATGAATGCCCATTGTATTTAAGAAGAATGTAATTTGCCGTTCAGAAGAAGATCAACTTCAGCTCAGAAGCACCAGTGAAGGAACTCAGAAGTGTCTCAATTTGATTTCAATGGCACAATATATGCACCTGAAAACATGCTGCACCTACACAAGCCCTAACACTTTCATGGCTAATTGAACTGGGAGCTATAAGAGTTTTTTGACTTGAAGGAGTCTTTTGTACACCAAGATTTCCTTAACGTGAACCAGGAGTGACTACAAATGCTTAGTAGTGCTATCAATGGTATCGCCCTCTGTTACTTTTGTTCAAAAGGAAGATTCTAGTTCTCGGTACGTTGATCAAATTTATGATAATAAGAGAAGCATCGGTCATTCACTCAACTGTATTTTAGGTGTCTCGGTACTCAGTCATTGTTTCTTTATATTTCTATAGCCCTTTTTTTCCTGTGGGCTCAAATATCTTCTGTTGAGTAAGATGGTTAGGCAGCCATCTTGGGCGTATCATCCAGGGCCTATTTTAGACAGGAGCCAATAAACCTGCCTTCATGTCTTTGGAGTGTGGGAGAAAACCGGAGTTCCCAGAGGAAACCCACTAAAGCACAGGGAGAACATGCAAACTCCTTGCAGATAGTATCCTGACAAGTACTCAAACCAAGGACCCCAGTGCTGCAAGGCGGAAGTGCTGATCACTAAGCCGCTGTGCTTCCCCATAGCCGGAAGTAAGGAAGGTAGAACAAATGGGTGGTTGCAAACACTATGAGATGCCCTTCCTTTTCCAGAGCTCCTCATCTGAAGGATCCCAAGATCCCTATGTAACTATGACTTTTCGGAAACTTACTGAGAGCTAGCCATGCTGATTGTGCTAGTTAGAAGTAATGCCATGTGCTCCTACACAGTGGGAATTTCACTGGGCTCTGGCAGCATATTGGATATTAGATAAGGGCAGTCACCTTATGATTCCTATCACCTCTCTCCAGTTATTTTCCTCACTTACAACCCAGCACAACCACTTTAATAATGATTTTTGATATTTCAAATGCAGATACTTTATATGAAGTATCATTTTCTGTTTTGCAAGAGCGTCCCTTTCAGTTCCTGTACAGATTTTTCTCCAGATTGGTTTCCCTATATTAAAAAAAAAAGCCCGTTAAATCCATCTGTCATGCAGTGCTTTAAAATTTTGTGGAGAAGAGGAGGTGATGAAATGTTCGTGGATTTACAGAAGGATTACATACAAGTTTGTGAGTCATGGTCACACTGTAGAATGTAATGGGCGCCAGTATTCAGTAAGGACAGGTTATTCGCAGAATACAGTGTACACCGCTACCACACAGAAAAAACTGGAATTCTCATAGACGTGGGCCACATAGTTGTCAGCGTGAGGATCCCAGAGGCAGCGGCTAACTATAGCGATGTCCTCCTGGGCTCTCTCCCCCATTGTCACCAAGCATAGCATCTTGTATCGTGCAGGTAAGACCTTCTTCACCTGAGTTCTGACTTCCTCGCTGATCAGTTTCACTAGAGAGGGGACCTTGGTGTGGTCATACTTCATGTCCCCCATCCGCTCTGGGAGGTAGCTCTCCAGAATATGCTTGATGGATGACAACTGGACCTTCTCAGAGGGCCGAGAGGCAAATGATGGAGGCTGAGAGTGTAAAAGGAACAGAAGCAAAACAGATTAGACCCTAAAAACACTTTACAAGCACAGAAACAATTGCAAAGCACAATAGAGCCTTCTTAAAACAAAAAGAATCTTCACCCACTTCCTTCACAGATCCACAAACAAGCAGTTTTTTCCTCATTCTGAGATACTGGGTGGATCCATGCAAGTCATTTTGTCATGCCCCTTGTTATAGTGTACATACAGAACTGCTGGTTTACTGCACAGATTAAGTCTAATATTGTGGTGGTAGAAACATAATTGAGAGAACCCCCCACCCCCCAGACTGAGGTTCCAACATTTTCTCTACTGACATATATGAATCATACATGTTCTAAATGCAGGTAATGTTCTGACTCATCCTTGCCAGTGTGGGTAAGACTAGACATGTAAGCTGCGGTAAAATTCGGTTCGCATATTTAGTTATTTCGGGATTTGGATCCAAAATTCAATTCGGTTCGGGGTTTCCGATTCGGACGAAATCCGAAATTTCGTTAATTTCGGATGAGTTTACGAACTTTCGTTGCGAATACCAAAGAAAACCATATACAGATATAAATACTTAAGCTGAAGCTCCTAGACCCGAATCGGGAGTCCGAATGTCCGAATACCATTAGGAATCTCCAGAAAGCAAAGGGGTCTGGGAGCCATGGTAAAGCTGAGGCTTCCAGACCCCTTCCAGCTCCTAGACCCGAATGGCTTTCGGGAGTCCGAATGTCCAAATACTATTAGGGATCTCCAGAAAGCAAAGGGGTCTGGGAGCCATAGTAAAGCTGAGGCTTCCAGACCCCTTCCAGCTCCTAGACCCGAATGGCTTTCGGGAGTCCGAATGTCCAAATACTATTAGGGATCTCCAGAAAGCAAAGGGGTCTGGGAGCCATAGTAAAGCTGAGGCTTCCAGACCCCTTCCAGCTCCTAGACCCGAATGGCTTTCGGGAGTCCGAATGTCCAAATACTATTAGGGATCTCCAGAAAGCAAAGGGGTCTGGGAGCCATGGTAAAGCTGAGGCTTCCAAACCACAATGGCATTCTGGAGCTCTCGAATGCTATTCGGAAATTCAGACTCCATTCGGGTCATGGAGCATCAGTTTTAGTATTATGTATATATAAGTAGTATTCTATAATAGGAACGAATATTCGTTGTGGCAACATTGTGACCCATATATACATAAAACTAGGGAGCTCCAGAATGCAATTCGAAAATTTGGTTCTCAATTGCAATTCGGGTCTAGGAACCTCAGCTTTACATATATATACAGTATATGGCTCACAAGTTGCCTTGATGCGTGCAATTTGGATTCAGGCCCATTCGGATGCAATAAACCAAAAACACATCTGATTGGTCAGAAAAGTCACATGTCCGATTCAATTCCGTTTGTGAACGAAATTTGGAGGGGATCCGAAATTCTGAAACGTAATTTCAGATTCAGATACATTCGGATGCATTGGGATTGGGGAATTCGGATATGTCCGAATTTCGGGAAATTCGTACGGATTTTGATTCGGAACGAAACAGATCGTACATGTCTAATTAACACTAATTTAAAAGGATACTTGGCAACGCTGTTCCAGACCTTTATAACAGCAAGCAATAGAGTAATTAATTTCTAAGTACATTCCTTGTAATAGGGTAAGAAACCGAACTTAGTCCTAGATTATATACTGGATCACTAGAGGAGACACAGCGGCACGGCAGACATTGTATTCCTATATTACATTAAGGATCATATAGACCAAGTTGTCCATTACATTATGTCTGAGGATAGACTTCTGTTTATCCCATGCATGTTTTAAGCGGAACACTGCAGATTTATTTCTGCTTTCAGTTCACGTACTGCTAATTGACTTTCACTGCTGGAGGTCTGTTCCAATCATCCACTATTCTTTCAGTAAAATAATGCCTTCTAATGGTACTCTTGAACTTTCCTCCTACTGTTATGATGTCATGCCTCCATATCCTTGATCTCAGATTCGTATTGAAAATACTGCCTTGCTAAACCCCATTCTCACCCTTAAGTGACACCCTCAAAATGAAAAAGTAGAAAAGAAGAGGGTCCCTGTAAAGATGAGATATTATATTTGTCCTATTGCCCACGCTGACGATCTTTGCTACCTTTAAGAGCTATGGTGACCAGAGAATGTTCTTTATCTCATAATAGAAGTCACAAGCACTCGATGATGCGTGCAAGTGGTAGTGACTGTTTGTCACTATGTTGCCTAGAAGAAGGGACCCTATGTGGCCCCAAAACGATGGCTGTATGACGCATGTGACAATTTAATAAAAAGTGCCTATACTTCTTGCACGCATCATCGAGTGCTGGTGACTTCTTTAATGGACTGTATCTGACACGGCGCCGTGTTGTCACTTCGAGGACCAATCTTGCGTTGAGGTCTGTAGGCTGTATGGAGGTGCAGGTGATTTCCTGTTAATGAATGTTCTGACACACTTCCAGGAATGTTGATTTCCCAGTCCCCCACCAGAAACTGTAGCTTCTTCTGCCAACCCCTATATGAATGCAGGAAACAGAGGTGACATAGGAACCAGCAGTAGGAACCACAGTGCTTGGTGGGGAACCATTGATCCAACACTCCCGAAAGCGTGTCTGATGAAGGGGATTCTCCGGGCATTGAACCTCTTAAAGAGAGCAAAGACTGGTGGCACAGGCAGTTGGACAGGCGAGTATACTATCTCTTCTTTACAGGGGATCTGTCTTTTCTACCTTTTTATTTAGAAACGGAATCGATTTCCAATCATTTCTCTTTTTCCCTGAGGTTGTACATATTAAAACGGTAGTAAACCACTTTGTGCTGGGTGGAGTTTTGCCATAATGTGCATACTAACCTGACATTAAAATTACACTAGAATCAGGAGTTAAATCTTAAAAATACATTGAAGCACCTTAACTATTATCATAAATGTATCTTATTTGTGTATCAGTCAGCTGTAGATCCTCCAATCATCTCTGAATTGGTGCTGACACTGCCCTTCCTTCTGGAGGGGGGCTACTCTTGTTCCCCATGGTCCCTGTGTGTGTTGTAAAGTAGTCACCGCTCCAAGCTCGCTCCCATGATAGACTTCAATACAAATCAGTAGAGGTGCACCGAAATTAAAATTTTAAAACCAAAATGAAAAAAGTTGTCAGGCCGAAACCAAAACCGAAAATGTTTTTTTTTCTAACCTTTGCAATTTTTTTTGTTATATATATATATATATATATATATA
>NW_017307618.1:24652-26534 GCF_000935625.1 Nanorana parkeri
TATATATATATATATATATATATATATATATCCACACACTTTTTAATTTTTATTAAATATTTTCATTTTTTTACTTTACTGTTGGTTGGGGGGGCTTCGGGGAAATATTAGGGGTCTAAACAGACCCCTGATATCTCCCTTTTAAAATAGAAAAAGGGATTGAGAACACAGAGCCCTCAATCTCTTTTTCTGCAGCCCGTGTTATGAATAAACAGGAATCCTTTATACTGAGTGTTCTTGTTCATTCATAACATGTGGAGATAGTATGTTTATCATGTCCACAATCATGAATGAACAGGAGGGGATGTAGATCACTTCCCATTCATTCATAATTGGGGACAGGGTAAATATACTATGTCCTCAATTATTTGCAAAACACACAGCGATCACTGATCACTGAGTGTACCGCTCTCATTCCTGACAGCTGTCACAGGAGGCTGAGCGAGCGGTGTTGGAGGAGAGCTCTTTCACCTGTGACAGCAGACTCCTCCCCGGCCTACTGTGACAGCACTGACAGCTGTCTCCGCCCACACACCACCACCCTCCTAGTCTGTCAAAGGAGGCTGAGCGGTGCGGGGAGGAGAGACTGCTGCCGCTCACAGCTGTCTCCTCCCGCAGCACTCGACCTCCAGTAACAGTTTCTCTCCTCCCCGTTGGGACACAGAGCAGCGCCCAGCGGGGAGGAGAGAAAGTAGGGATGCACCGCTATTATGGCCAAAAGATGGCACTTTCGTCATTTTGCCAAAAGTGCCATTTTCGGCCGATGTGTTTCGGCGGCTGAAATTTCGGGCAATCCCTGCAAATTAGTAAACCAAACATGACATTGTAGTCCATCACAGGAGCGAGCTTGGAGCGGTGACTACTTTACAACACAAGTTCCAGGTTCCGTAGGAATCCTCTTTGGCCATTGGGTGGCCAATGATGATGTAACTCTTGCACATGCGCCCCGGAGTTATATCCTCTTTGCCATCAGGCCCATCATGGTATCGTAGAGGTGCTGTGAAAGAGCTGAGAGTGTACACTGCATGGCACATACTCCATACACCGTACACCAAATAAAATGCTAGGGGAAAGGGGGAGAACTTTTTGGGCAGAATAGACTTTGCATGTCTTTTCTGCCAAAAATCCCGACCTCCCAGTGATTTTTACATTTTGTACTTTACTTCCGCTTTAAGTTTAAGCAGTCTCTCCTGAAATGTTTATGCCTTGGACCTTCCGCCATCTTTGTAGCCCGTGTCTGGACTAGAGAAGACAAAGATCGCAGTTACAGATTATACACTGGACAACTAGAAGAGACACAGAATCGGGGCAGAGATGTCACTAGAGGAGACACCGAATCACAACAAAGATCTTAGTCATAGATTGCTAGATCACTAGATGTGAACCGGCAATAGGACAGAGATCTCAGTTACAGATTATATACCAAATCGCTAAAGGAGACAGCAGAAAGGCTGAAATATCATCCACAGATTATATACAAGCTCACTGTAACTAATGCGATAGAGCATGAGGGCAGAGATATCAATATCAGAATACACATACGGAAAGACACAAGACAAGAGCGGAGATCTCAGTTACAAGTTCAGCAAAGCAGAGCAGCATCAACGTTCCCTAAAGCTGGCCATTTCCTTTGGGGATAGGGAATCAAAGTTCAGAAGCCCAGTTCACATTGGGTAACCTTACTAGAGGTGCTGACCCAGCATCATAGCAGGGGTGGCTTTGCCATTAAGTATAAACAGGATAACTAAGGGGGAGAGACAACACCAGAACAGAGATTTCAGTCACTCGGCATACACAGCAGAAACCTTAAAGCGGAGGCTTACTCAAAATTTCAATATGGCTTCATTTTAATCCCCCCCCCCCCCCACCCCCTTCTGTCCGG
>NW_017307618.1:26567-46112 GCF_000935625.1 Nanorana parkeri
CCCCACCTCTCTGCTCCACATTTACATGACCTGTATTTTTTGGGGGGGAGGAAGTACTTTTTTTTCTGCATGTACTTGCTCCCACTTCCTCCTTCCTCAACTTCACAAGTTTATCAAAACCTTTAAAAAGGTTTTGGAAGAAGTTGGTTTTAATGACATGACCCATACCTCCCATCAGTCCCAGATTGCTTGAGACTGGACTGCATTTTCACCCAAATCTAGGGTCCCGTGGACCTATTACAAGCCGACCAATGCTAGGTAATGGAATTGTAATATCACATTGGTTTTACTCACCTGAGGCTCTATAATTTCAATCTTCTTAGCCACTTTCTGGGCCCTTCTCTCCTAGGGAAAACAAACAAGGTTGATGACACACAGTATGAACCAGTATGTGCAAACACATTGAAGTCAGCACGTGAGAGATTTCATCAGGAACAGGGAGCATAACCACTCCAAGGTCCTCAGCTGAGTCAGGTCTACAGGTCTCTAGTCACCAACACTCCATCTTCTCCGCAAGTGTTGCTGATTGGAAACACGTAGGTCTGACTCTGTAGGGGGCATATCAGACCACTGCTCTCACACAAAGCTTATTGGTCATCTTTGCAGCATGCAATAAAAAGCTGAGACATAGAACTTACCTATTTTACTACACCCTGTTTTATTATATAGCATTTAGGATGAAGCTTCAAGCTTGGGCTTTAAAGTGTCACTCAATGTTACTTGGACCCCAACATGCTCTGTCTATTGGGCTATTCATTTTAGGTGGACATCAGGTGACCATACATATTACATTTGAATAAGGTGCAGCCAAACAATCAAAAGTTATGATCATTTGGCTCCTTAGGGATTAGCTAGAAAGAGATCATAAGTGCTTCTAAACACTGAAAGTGCTCATTATTGCTTATAAAGATTTTCTGACAAGTCAGATATTCTCTGTGACAGATCCCCATCGTTCTCAAAATGTAATCTTTGCAGCACATGGAAAACAATGGAGCATTTCCAAATTTAGGAAATAACTAATTCAAGCTAAGAGGGCCAAGTATCTTATCTATAGCCATGCTCATGTTTGCATATGACCTTCTTTAGGTTGGCTAAGCATGTTTTAATCCAGTCGTTTTATATTCCATTGCTTTCATATTCCAGTTGTAACCTTTAGCCATTTGAAGCATATTTGGGCATTTTTGATCACCTTGAACTAATTTGATGGAGCCTATTCCAAGAGGGAATGACCAGACAGGTTGGACATTTTTTAGTTTGTTTTTAATTTGGTTGTAGCTTGTTTGAAAGTTGATGCATGTATGGCCCCCATTACACTTTAATTGGCCACACTTTGGCCAAGGCTACAAGATGGTAGCCAGGAGAGCACACAATCCTGATTTCTTTACAGCCTATGTTTACCACGTATGTAAGTGCAGACTGAAGACACTTGTAGCAGAAAGATACATGTACCTTTTTTTGCCCATGTGCAAACATCTAAGGCACTGGTTCATTGAGCTGCAGTGTCACAATGGTTGGTCTCTACAGTGGTCGCCTAAACCTTATGATCATACTGCTTAAGAACTCATTGTAAATAAGCCTGTGCATGTTGCTTCTACTGTTGACTTTACAATAAAGTCAGACTAAGGAAGGTTTTGGTGTGCTGGTGTTATGCTATCCATTGTTGGAAGATTATCAGATCAGGGCATGATAACTAGTGATACATTTTGTATGTCTTTAGGCAGTTTATAGAGATGTCTGTCAACAGCATTCAATTATATATTTAGAAATATTGAGTGAAGGTTAGAAATCAGAAGCGGTTGTTAACATTTTGCTGTTTGTGTGTGCCTGAGAAAAAAATCAAAATGTATGCTTATAGCAGAGGTTTTTTTTCACAAACTTTTTATTAGGTTTTTTTAAGTATGGACATAGAGAAGGAACAGTAAAGAAAGATGGCAATCCATATAACACAATAAAGAACAATGATAGTCAAGTTATACATTCTGGAAAAAGAAGGCTACATATCACATTTACTGCCTGGGACACCACAGGTCCTCGGTCAGTTGAGTACAGTGCAGATATCATGTGCCAGTACCATTGGTCTCATAAGAATATCAAAGCAAACCTATATGGGCAAAGATGAAAGGAAGGGAGCCTGGTTGTAAAAGTACTTTCCGTCGTGCATCAATGGGATAGCCCATTCTAAAGGTGAGATAATTCAGTCAATGTCCCGTGAGAAGCTGAAAAAGTGTAAGAAAAGGACAGAAAGGCAAGAAAAGCAAACGGAGAGTAACCGAGGGAATGAATAGAAGAAGGGGGACCAGGGAAGGAAAGTGGGGGGACCGCTGGGAGGGGAGTCGGCGGGTCAAGGAGGAACAAGTCAAAGACAAGCAACAGTGTGTGATCAAACCTTTTGAGTTTGTTATATTTCTCCCAATGGGATCATATTTCTAGTAATTTTGTATGGGTGTCATTGACGGTAGCTGTACATTTCTCATGGCACCTCAGGCTACCCTACAGCTTCGGGTCACTCATGAGTTCCATCGAACGGGCAGACTAAATGGTCAGATTTGGCAAGTTCGGCTTCCCAAACCTCCTGCTGCTTTAACCGGAAGTCATCCATTTATTGGAGGTATTGTAGACAAGCCGCCAGGGATCCCGCATGACGTCACTCACCATATTTGGTGAATGACGTCAGCTGGGTTCAGCAGAGAAATGTAATCTGCAAAGGAAGCCTGGCGGTAGAGGAACGTTGGTGTCGGGGCGCCATTCATCATGATTGACGATCGATCTACATCACTGGGTGACATGATAAACATTGCATCTACATTGGATTTACAGCGTAGGACATTTGATACAGCATGGGTGTTGATATTTTCTATTTTTTTTCTTCTGAATGAATAACAAGGTGTACTATGTATGTTGCATGTCTGGATAAGAATGTGGTCTGAAATTTGGAGGGACCCTTTGCCATTTGTTTTTTCTGCATGTGTTCCTGCTTAAAAATCCATACCAGACCCCTATCTAGAACAAGGGACTGGTATGGATTTTAGGGGGAACCCATGTCCTTTTTTTTCTTCTGCAGGGCATATGGCCTGGTATGTTTCAGGAAGGGGGAGGAGGGGCATACTCGCTGCCCCCTCCAATCCTCCTTTGTCCACATAGGCTGCATGCCTGAATAAGGGTCTAGGATGGATTTGAAGGAGTACCCCAAGCAAAAAGTCAAAAACTTTAAACAAAAACGCTTGGAGTCCATATTATCCCGACCCTTATCCTTGATAATCTGGAGATATCTGCAGGACCAAGTGCCCTGGTCTGTGGTCCAGTGGCCAGAGTATAATATATTGTAAAATAGGCACAATATATATATTCCATTATTCAAAGTTAATGTACCCTAGCAGGCTGACCTTCTGGTACATCTTTCAATAGTTCCAAAATGTAAAATGAAGCGATTTAGTGAGCTCTCATATGTATACATCTGCACTGCACTGTAGGGTACTATTTCTGGAGACTCTATATATAGCTCTCTGTTCCTGATTCCCATCGTGCTGCTGATACAGACAATTGTTAGGAACGTACCTTTAGGTTCTTTCTCATTCGCTGGGCAACCAGAAGTCCTGCAATACTCCAAGAGGCCTGGTTACTGATCGACACATTGCCCAGGGTGGGCTTCCGTAGCATAGCCTGCAAACAGAATCACACTGTCAGGTATACAGATGGTGAGGTCATTAAAGCGTATCTACATTTTTTGGCTAGAGCTGTGAAGAGTTAGTTAGAATAGCTTTGGTCATTTTGTATTGCTATCTTTGTACCTGGTGGGAAGAGTCATCCTTTATGTTTGTCCTGGAGTCTTATACCATCTTAGCTAGGGATGCACCGATACCGGTTTTTCGGTACTCACTGATACCGATACCGGAAGTCCCATTAAGGAAGCCGCGCAGCTTGTAATGACTCGCCACCCGGCTTCCTAATTAGCCGGGAAGCCGTCTCCATGCTCCTTCGTCACCTGACCAATAAGGAAGCTGGGGGGCGGGTAATAACTCTCTGCCTGGCTTCCTGATTCACCAGTTTCCTGACCAATCAGGAACCTGGGCAGTGAGTCATTGCACAGCGCCCAGCTTCCTGATTGGCCTGGAAGCCGGCTTCATGCTACCCTATCACCAGGTGATGAGGAAGCATGGTGCTGGCTTTCTAGCAAATCAGGAAGCCGGTGGGTAACGACTTGCTGCCCCGGCTTCCTGATTGGCCAGCTTCCCGACCAATCAGGAAGCTGGGCAGTGAGTCACTTGTAACCAATTGACGAGGGAGCATGGAGCCGGCTTCCTGGCCAATCAGGAAGCCGGGCGGTGTGTAATGACTCGCCGCCCGGCTTCCTGATGCCGGAAGTTCCGGTATCGGGAGCATTTGTGCGAGTAGAGTACGTGCCCAAATACTCGGTATCGGCACCGATACTGGAATTGGTATCGGTGCATTCCTAGTCTTAGCCATCAATTAGTGCAGCAAGTTTGGAGTTTAGGCGATACCCTTTAAATATCAAAGCTTTTGGGAGTCCTTTCATCAAGCTTTATAAATGTTTAAAGCCAGATGAGGGTATCTAAGGAATCCTGAACGCTTGCATCTTTAGTGACTTAAGAGAGCCAGTAAAGGGGATCACTTAAACCCCAAACTTTCCTTTCTGTATCTGTCCTGGTGTCACCAAAATATTACACATGTGACGGGCACAGGAAGTGAGGAGAAATCTTTCAATGAGGACACCTGTTCCAATTCATAGCCAAAACTTCTTTTTTTTTTTGCTTTTGGAGAGAGTAGTAAATGGTTTAAACTAGGGCTGTGAAAATTAACGATTAATTCCTCGATTAATCGTTCATTTTTTGATCGATAGTCACCTCTCCGCCGTCTTCCAGGTCTTCCGGGAGTTCCGTCGGAGATCCGGTGACGTCACGGACATAGACGTCACCGGACTCCTCCCCATGATGTGTACGTGCGTTATAATTAATCGAAATTAATTGATTAATCGATTTTTAAAAAAAATTAGATTAATCAAACACGAAAATTTTAATCATTACCAGCCCTAGTTTAAACCCCTTTCAGGTTTATATTTTGCTGTTTTTGTCCCAATGGGGAAACTTTTCTTCAGTTCCCATCCCACAATAGGAAGTGAGTAGCAATATTGCACAAAAACTCTACATTGTTATTGTATTATGAAGTGCAGTGTACACATAATCAGCTTCCCCAGGGTTCTGTAATCATTCACCCTTTTTAATCTTTTATTCAGTGACTACCCGGCAATTTTCCTGATTATTTGCCATTCTCATGTCTATCTGCTGAACTTTTGCTGCACATTCACCACAGGGCCATTGCTTCTATTGGTTACCTTGCATCAAATTGCAGTGTTCTTTCTCATTAGAGCTGCATTGTGCTAAAGCATCTTCTTGTGAGAACTTAAATCCTCAGCATTCCTGGGACCCCAGCAAAAAGTCCATACCATCACCCTCATTGCCATTGGACATTACAAGAAATGTATATTTTTACATTTCTTGTAATGTGTGTTTTTTATTTAAATGCATCATTCTTATGTTGGGAAGGTGGTTCTAACTAATTAGCAGAACTTGCATTTTGATGCATTGTTTGCTTTAAAACCTGTTTCCAAATAATCTACCCTTGCATTGAGGCTACTCCCGCATTGACGGGGTTAACTGCTCCTTTTTTCCTAGAGGAATTATTTTTCTTTCCTGATCCCCGCTTCCTCTGGCTCGAAGACTGGGGCCAGCTGTATCTTCTTCCCTCAGCTCCGGCAGTCGGAGGTCCACTGATATCATTATGTCTAATGCAGGGTCCATAACTGTGCATTACATGTGAGGATGCCAAAGGACAGTGCACAAGCTGGAGCGGAGGGGGCAGAGGTGAGCGGCAGAGCGGGGATCAGGTAAGTAAAAGTGCTTTGCAGAATACCCCCAGACAAAAATGAGCAGTTAATGGGGATAGCCTCACTGCAAGGGAAGCATTTTTCTTTTCCCAGAGATAGGCTTTAGGGCAAACATGTAATTGCTGCGGCCTGCAGGCTTCCAATGCTGACCTCCTTCTAAGAAGACCTGGCTATCACTGGCTTCAGTACTTTCTAAGCTTATCTGGAACAAGCATGCAAGAATAAAGTCAGAACTCTGGATCTGCAGACTTGTTCCAGTCTTGAAAGCATTAAAGTTATTGGGTCAGCAGGAAAGCCAGGCAATGAGCAGTTTCAAAAGGTCAGCCCTTCCAAATAATCTTCTGTAACATTTGCTGAGCTCATTATCTGCCTTGACGCTTGTCGATAAACAGCAAGAATGCTTCCAGCTCTGGTGTCGGGGTCATTTTACTAATAACGGTCTTACTATTTTCAGGAGCGGTTTGTCCGTGGCGTCCGTGGTACCTCCCAGTCTAACGCTGGCTACAGATGCCCTCTGCCCTCCAGGTTTCGAGGTCATGGTGGGCGCTTGTTCTTGGGACGCTTGGCACTGGTGGGGACAGATCCCTGTTTGGTGGCGCCGGCTGCTAGTATATAAAAGCTTCACAACGGCTCCAGCGACAGATCTTTGTGAGTACCTGAAGGAGGCAAATTTGTCATGTGTCACTTGTACTGTGACAACTAATCCTTTCTGTCAATAAACACAGTGCGGAACTGTGGCACCCACATAGGTGTGTTTAGTACACAGGGGAAATACCAGTAGTAAACACAAGAGCCTTGGCAGTGTGAATGATGCTTTTCATTAGCATGAGCAGCTTAGGAAACCACCAGGTTCTCGTCCAACGGTAAAGCTGCACATTTCTTAACTCCATCCAAAACTGCTCTATTATTAATGCTATTATTTTTACAGGCCAATGAAGCAGCTACCACCTGCTGGGAGCATAATGGCCATCAGCTGGTCTAGGTACAGCTGAATGATGAAGCCCTTTTGTACAAGCTTGTAGGAAAATCTACGAGTATGTAGAGCAAATGAGCAGAGCACCAAACGAGATGGTTTTGTGTCTCCTGAACTGTATAGAGCGTTCTAACTACTCCGAAGGGCCTCTTCACATGAGTTTCAGGTCCTGATCAGGTGCAGATCTGCAGACGCGGTGCTATGTGTTTTTGCCGCGTTTTTGATGCGTTCCAGTTAAAAAAAAAAAAAACTTTTTTTTTTTTTGCTGGAGTGGGGCTGTCAGTATGTTAGCTGCAGTGCAGTGCGTTTTTTATGCGTTTTGCATTTCCGGACCGTACAAAATGAGACATGCAGTCATAACCTGAACGGACTGCGCACGTGAGAACTGTAGCCCATAAAGCACATAGGGATACATTGGGATGCATTTTTAGTGCAGGAGCGCACGGATCAGGTCAGCACAGAAAACGGATGTCGTGTGAACAGGCCCTAACAGTCCCTTAACCCTATGGTTCTTTTGCTGAATTCAACTGCAAAGTCCAGAGGAGGGAAACTAAGGGCCCATTTACATCACATGCGTTGGGCTGTGCTGGGCAGCCTTCCCCATTGCAGTCCCAATGTGTAGACAAGGCAATTCGCCTTGTGCCCTATGAGATCAGTTACCACCACTGCGCTGCACAAATATATATTTATATAAATATAAAGATATGGTCTGAAAAAAGTAGGACATGCAGTACTTTTTTTTTCATCAAACTACATTGCATTGCAGGACACCACTATGGGGTTCATATTGAAGTTTCGCCCGGCTATATACCGTTTGCACAGGTCTGACTCCCCTAGATGGCACTGATGAGTATAGGAAATCCTATAATTGTCAGCGCCATCTAGGTGCACTAGTGCTATGCAAATGGCATTCGCCTAGCTATACGCAACAAACCACTTTTTGATAGTTAGATAAAATGATAAAAAAAGGTAAACAGCACAATGTGCTGTAAATAGTGCATTGCACCACTTCCTTCATAGTGCACACCAGCGGCTGAACCATTAGAATCTGCACTATTAAAACAACCATCAATTCTCCTTCAATTACTTCAATGCACTTGGTAAAATGGTTACATTTTGCTAAAATGTTCAGATTTTTTTCTGACATTTTGGAGAAAATAAAGAAATTTACCTTACCTACTATTTGCTGTTCCAGCTTTGCCCCATCCCTCCTTGTATTTTCACAGGGCTAGACAGGCATACCCACCCTTTCATGACTAGTTGCTTGGGTCTGGGTCCCCCAAGCTCGGACCGCTGTGCTGTGGAAGGCCAGTGGGTGTATCAGATATGCTCAATATCCAGAAGCACGGGGCCTTCAATGGGGCTCCAGTAGTGGATCCGGGAGGCGGGCTGTCAAAGAATGGTGCTTGCTGGCCATACACTGCTGAGATTTTTTTCCCCTGCTAAATCTGCCAAAATTTGATCCACGGGTGGCCCTGCTGACACTATCAGGCTCAAGAAAAGCCAATTTTCCAATCGAAAAAGGAGCCGGATGAAAAAATTGTCACCCGATCATTTGCATTTACTGTTTGGCTATTCTGAGCTGGCGATCAGAACACAATAGCCAGCACAGTAGATTACACCAATTATAGTAATCTAGATACAACTTTCTTCCATTAGGTTTAGGGGGGCATTCAAGTAGAGTAGCCAACGTGTTTCGGGGGTCCAAAACACATTAATTAGGAGAACTATGAGATGAGTGCTTTTCACTCACCTCATAGTTCTAGCCGACCTGTGACAATGAGACTGTCACAGGTCGACTCAGTAGATCGAGAAGTGAGCGAACACATACCGGCGTTCGCTCACCTCTCGATCCTGTCACAGCTCTCTGCCGTGACAGTGGAGGGGCTGGATTCCCCCCTCCGATCCGCCAGCGCTGATAGGGTGACGGGAGGACGCTAGTTTGTGTCCTCCCGTTACCCTAAGGAGAACTATGGGGAAAAGCCTTAACCCCATAGTTCTCCTTTAAGCTCTCATTAAGCCCTCGTCAGGGCTTAATGAGAGAAATCACATATGTGGACTTCAATCCTTGCAGCTTGAAAGTTGTATTGAGTTGTGATGGGAGGCTTAAGGTGGCCATACACTCTACAACCATCGCAAGACTTTAGTCTTGCGATGGTTGTACAGGGATTAAAAAAACGTACGATCTGCCTATCTTGGACAGGCAGATCGCACTCTCGATCTTCGCAAGCCCGCCCCCCTGAGGGGCGGGCTTCCGATGACCGCAATGCTGAACGGGCAGTGTGCGCGTGCGCACACCGGCCCGTTCGGCATTTGTCTTCCGAGCACCGTTCTAACCAGCCGAGAATCGTACGATTCCCGGCTGGTTTTCGAACATGCTGGTTCGACAGAAGACGTGCGACCGTACAGTAGAAACGGTCGCACGTCTCCATTCACACTGCTCGATTATCGTACAAAAAACCGATCGCATACGATTATCGTACGATAATCGTGCAGTGTATGGGCACCTTTAAGAGCAGCTGATTTGGCAACCTATACAATAGCCGGCAGGGGCATTCCTCCACCCATGCTCATACGTGTGGATGAGGGAATCGAGTCTTGCTCAAACTATGGAGTATCGATGACTGGGTGCATTTGCATTATATATAATATTTATCACAAACCTGAGCTTGGAAAGTGGACCTTGTCTTGTAAACACAACGCTTTGTGTAATGCTGCTTTAATCAATGTAAAAACATGAACTGTTATTAGCAGAGCGCATGGTAAACTGTACCGTGCAGAGAGCAAACAGTCCTGTCCAGACTTGACCTGGATAATCAGCGAGAGATCAGAGCAGAGATACGGCACAACTCCTGACCAGGGACTAGGCTCTGCTATTCAGGAGCTGCCACTGTTTATGTAATGTGTGCTCAGACCTTTCCAAACTTCAGTATACCGCATGTTTAATAGAAAACAATGCGCTGCTATGGAACCCTTTTGGCCCATGATGGTCCTTGGCAGTTGTAGGATGTTATGGGACTTCTCCAGCACCATCAGTCCTCCTAGGGTGAGAGGTGTGCCTGTGATCTCCTACACGTTATAATAGGGATTGTAGGACCCACCACCAATGACCCACCACTAGTAGGGTCCAGCATAGGTCCATGACCCATTTACCATTTCTATATATTTTTTTTATAAATAACGACCGGCTCAGAGTTAGGGAGGAAAATGTACAGCTCTAAATGCATATAGAGTTAAGAGATTGACAGGGTTATTCACAAAAGGGTGAAGAGTTTGGAGGAGGCAGGAGAAGTGAACAATCTAGGGCAACATAGCTGATGTGGAAAGTGAGCTGAATTGGAGAATTTTTCTAAATCAGCTATTTTGTCTTAGATTGTTCACTTCTCCTGCCTTCTCCAAACTCTTCACCCTTTTGTGAATAACCCTGTTAGAGGTACCTTCTAGTTCCCCCCTTAGGGTTGGGGTTACCTAACTCTGGTCTTGAACACTGCTTTGTCCAAGCTTTGAAGCCCCCCAAAAGCATTGGCTGTTTTTTAATGACCTGTTTACCAAGAATTAAAAACGGTCTTGGACTCTTTCCAGCTTTTCCAACCATCTTGGACTCTTTTATCCATTTTTTGTCTGGCGCTTCTTTATGTAATTCTATGGTTTGAGCTCCTGTCGGGAACCCATTGAGGGAAGCCTTGCTATGTTGGAGTTGCCAGAGGCGCTGAGCTTATTTGAAGTTCTTCCTTCATCTAACAGCATGTACAAGTTTGGATATTTCCAGCATATCTTTATACATGTGGTTCCCAAGCTTGCAAGCCCAGATTGCTAATTCTTATTTTGATTATTATTGGTTATCTTCCCGGGTCCGTGATTTCACATCCATGGTGCTTTGCTGCAGAGCTTTGTCATGAGGTGTCAGCTATCTCAGGTTCTGTCCAGGTGCTTGTCCCTATACATATATATTTGTAAATGTTTTAGTAGCTCTTCCACATATTTTATCGTCTAAATATCTTGTTTGAAGTCTAGTATAGTTCATAGTGACCCTGGAAACAGACTTGATCACTTGACAGAGTCTCTTGAAAGTCCACCTTTAACCCACTGTACTCTACTTACTTGAGATCCTCCACCACTCTGTTCATCCATCAGAGTCCCAACCATGTGTTAGTTCCATGTCAGGTGGTGTAGGAGCTTACATATTGTTGTCATCCGTTTCCTCCTGTGACATTGTTAAGGGCCTGGAAAGACCTGAGCATAGCATCCTGGGAGGAGGTCACTTGCTGCTCCATACCCATGTGCGTATAAGTAGGTTTCAAAAGGCTGTCCCTGAATCTGCCTCCACCCTCTTGGTGTATGGAATGAGATTAAAGCTGGGCACCCACAGCTGAAATCCTGCTGAATTGGCCAAACTTTGAGCTATAGGTGGCCCTGCTAGCACCACCCAGCTCGACAAGGAGCTGGGTGAAAAATTATTAGCTAAGTAATCATCCAATCAGATGCAAGCGTTGGTCAGTTATTCAGAAGCCATTGGTCCCGCTGGATGATGAATACAATGGCCAGCAGTGGGAATTCCTCTATTCACGCTGTTTTGCCATGGTGGGAGAAAGTTAACAGCGCATGGCCAGTTTCTCAGGCTGCCAAAGACAAGCACCAGATGACAATTGACTTCTCAGTCTGAGTATATAATGACCTCTCGCACACCTGAAATTAAAACCTCCAGATTTATTGTTAAATAACAGGCGATGATGATAAATCCTTAAAGGGGACCTTCAGTGCTGCCCCAGTCCACTTTAGCTCCCTGCAATTTTATATTGCAAAGCTTCAGTGGCTCAGCACACTTTAGCTCCCTGCAATCCCCCTTACTGTCTCTGCAATAGGGTGGATGTACCGAGGAGGCTGCAAGAGCATGGGCACACATTGCCCAGGGGGGACCTGGCCACACGTCATTGGGGGAGTAGCTGCAGGACTCTGAGGAGACAGTTGGGTCCCGATGACTTCACAGAAGAAGATGGTGGCGCGGGACCCTAGCTGTGGCAGCAGATTGGCGGATCACAGCTAGGACAACACTGGATTTGCTGGGCAGGTGATTATGTTTTTTGCTGAAAGCCCAAAACAGGGTAAAAAGCAAAAGGGGGGGCTCTTAAATGTGTACCTGTGTTGTTGACCTGGCCCCCACACAGGTGAATGTGCATTCAGTTTACAGCATGCCTTGGGAGCTCTACAATTCTGTGTGCTCAGATATGCAAGTTCCAGTCAGGGTTACCCCTTCCACCCATCGGGTCTCACTACTGGCCTCTAAATATGGTAGAGGTCCCTAGTGGCCAACACAAGGCACTTGGTGCCATAAACAATGAGGAAAGGTATGTAAAAACACCCTCAGGTGTCCGCTTCACATTAATGCTTCAGAACTACGAGCGAGTGACCGGTCTTCTCTAGCGGGACACTCGCAAAATATACTAAAACCTTCACCATTGGAGGCATATACCTCCTTTATAAAGTCCAATACTTGGAAGAGGGTGAACTAACCAGCCTCAAAGATATCTGGATGCACTTACCCTATGCAGCGTTCACCTGTTCAGAGCGTTGTACACGGTCCCCTGACTCTGTCTCTCTGTATTAGGAACTTACGAGAACTTTATTTTACTCTTAAGCTCTTAATTGGTGCAAATAATGACACCTCTGTACCAATCTAATGACCCCGTGTGTTGCCCCGGTAACCTTTTGTATGTGTTTTAATCTTAACCCATGGATGGTATTACCTGCTCAGCTAGATCGAAAAACAGCACAGTGTTCAGAGGGGCCCGCTCCGGAAAATCGCAGGAAAACCAGCGCCATTGGATTGAGAAATAAGATATCCACCCAGTTCCTATAGACAATTATTCAGCTCTTGCTTCACAGTTCAGAACCCATTTTGTTGTATTACTTTGTATTTTATTCCTCGCAGACAAATACAACCAAGGGTGGGACACTGAGCATAACGGCGATCAACGTCCATGGCCTAAGTATATTGTATTACGGCCAAAGACAAAATTGTACAATGAACCTCGGCAGCATAGGACAATGAAAGGTCAACAGTCACCCCAGTTATTGTTTTGCCTCTTAGTGCAGAAGGCCAGATATAAAGGGAAATACAGATACAAGCAAAAGAATGAGGAGGAACAAAAAGGGAGATAAAGAACACAGAGATAAGTATAAGAAAACAAAGCACGGTGAAAGGAAAGATGGGCTTTCTGCATGTGGGCTTGAGTGAATATCTCTGAACGTTCATTTTATGCAAAACCCCCCCAAAAAAACTAATCTTAGTATATATTCTTTTCCAGTCGAATAGATTATGTAAAACTGCATTATGACCACTAGATGGTGCTGAGGAGTATAAATAAATACATTATGGCCACCAGATGGAGTTGAGGAGCAGAGGAAATAAATACATTAGGGCCACTAGATGGAGCTGAGGAGTATAGGAAATAAATACATTATGGCCACTAGATGAAGCTGAGGAGCATAGTAAATAAATACATTAGGGCCACTAGATGGAGCTGAGGAGCATAGTAAATAAATACATTAGGGCCACTAGATGGAGCTGAGGAGCATAGGAATAAATAAATGATGGCCACTAGATGGAGCTGAGGAGCATAGGAATAAATAAATGATGGCCACTAGATGGAGCATGGGAAATGAGAATCTTTTTTTTTTTTTTTAAATCCCCAGCTCATGATTGGATAGTCACACACAAGGTTCACTTTTTTACTAACATTCACAATGAAAAATACACAACCTGTACCCGTGTCATAGATTAGACTTGTTGATTGTGTTGTATGTAAACAAAATTGACTACATGAACAGTTCTTATGAAACCAATGTCATAGTATTGAACATACATATGTATGTATGATTTACAATTCTGAACATGTCTAAGGAAAGCGGATGATGTGTATACTGTACATAGGCAGTACGAGGCAATCTCAGATCTCCTAGAGAATAATTCAGTCTGGTGTGGTCATACAGCGCCACCTAGTGGCCACATTGCAGTACCGCTGTGCCAAGAAATGAACACATTACAGTCTTAGTAAATGGCTAGCAATCCATGCAAACATGATGAGAAGTGGTAGATCTGATATTGGTTGTCCTGAATCTGAGTGTGATCATTCCCTCCGCCCCCTAACAATCATATAAGGCTGAGTTGGCTGGATTCATTAGTTGCGAGTTTACCTACAGACTGGAGAAATAGATTTGACAGGTATTTATATAGCTGGCAATTGATGCGCTGCTTTAGATACTGCACATCCACACCCATCCCTGATCTCAAGGACCTGGAAGTCCCCGCTCCCTGAGCCTCAAGGAACTTAAGAGTCTAAGATCCCTATTGCCAGGAGCCAATTAACCTTTGAGAGGAAGGGAGGAAACCCATACAAGCACAGGGAGAGCATGCAAACTCCAAGCAGATAGTGTGCTGACCGGGATATGAACCGGGGACCCCCAATATTACAAGGCAGATGCACTACCCACTGTCATGCCCCAATTTAAATACAATTATAATTTTCACAGACCAATGTGCTAATCTGTATTAAAAAAATGTCCCCCTCCCTACACTCCATGATCCGGCACTGGTCTTATGTGGTTAAATGAGACCCATTGAAGGTTGGGGCGCAGGAGGTAAGGAGCTCTGCCCATCAGCACCACTCGGGGGTTTTGGCAGCAGGACCCTCTTTATTGACTCACCTCTGTTGTATCCGCCGCCATATAATGAAGGATTTATCGAGCGGCACCAACACAGCAAGATCATGTCCACACTTACCAGCCACTTGCTATGGGGTACCAGGCCCCTGTGACAGGTTGGCATCTTGCCAGGGGGGGGGCGTTTGGTGATGTCTAATGCACCAACTCCTCCTACCCCCCGAATACACTATCTTAGGTAGGACATGCGGGTACCATATACCTATCCACACACAGCCCGCTCACTCTCTCCTCCCACACAAAGGTTGTGGCCCTTCATTATAATGTGGCCAAGTCGGGAAGAAGCAGGCAAGCTTTGAAGCTACCAAGCAGCGCTACGAGCTTTCCCTCGCTCCTCCTCCGCTCCGGTGGTCCTGCAAGTCATCACATCCTACACAGTGTATCGGACAGGAGGACACCAAGTGACATTCCATCGCTGGAGTGGAGGGGGTGCGAGGCTGAAGGGACCAGTCTAGGAGCCAGACCGGATAAGTAGATCTCTGTTCTTCTAGCTCCATAGACAAAACAAACACTTAACCTTCGCAGTGCCGGGGTAGCTCCACTGCAAGGGGTAAGATTTGATTTGCCCAGAGTTCTTCAACGCAGTTGAACTTGGGATGCTTTACTCTGTGCGATGGCCTAATTGTATGATTAGTCCTGTGTGGGGGAAGGGTAGGTCTACAGCCAGATGCGCATCTGTGTGAAAAATGTACTGAACTTTATTCTTCAAAAACTTCAAAGTCCTCCAACTGCAGACAGGACAACAGAGGAGGATTCCGTCCTCGAAGTATTTATCATCATACAAGTGAACCGTGCACAGCAATACGTCATTAAAGGGCCAGCGTACATCTACAGATCTACAAATAAATAGGTTCTAGAGTTATAAAGAGATGTCCTCTAAGTCTGGCTTCCATTTTCCTTTAAGGAATCCTCCGACATCTTCTTCTAAAGAGTCCTCCCACATGACATCTTCTAAGGCAGGGGTAGCCAAACTCCGTCCCTCCAGCTGTGGTGGAACTACAAATCCCATGAGGCATTGCAAGATTCTCACAGCCACAGACATGACTCCCAAGGAGAGAGATGCATCATGAGATTTGTAGTTTCACCACAACTGGAGGGCCAGAGTTTGGCCACCCCTGTTCTAAGGCCTCCTCCCACATGTCATCTTCTTCTAAAGAGTCATTCAAAAGGACATTTTCTTTTTTAAGGCCTCCTCCGACACAACGTCTTCTTCTAAGACCTCCACCCACACGACATCTTTTTCTAAGTCCTCCTCAAACAGGTCATCTTCTTCCAAGTCCTCCTCAAACAGGTCATCTTCTTCCAAGTCCTCCTCAAACAGGTCATCTTCTAAGGCCTCCTCCGTCATGACATTTTCTTTTAAGGAGTCCTCCGGCATGACATCTTTTATGGCCTCCTGCGTCATGACATCTCCTTTTAAGGCCTCCTCCGGCATGACATCTCCTTTTAAGGCCTCCTCCGGCATGACATCTTCTTTTAAGGAGTCCTCCGGCATGACATCTTCTTCTGAGGTGTCCTCCAACATGACAACGTGTTTGAATTTTTCCAGGTAGAACCCCTCATTCTTCTCAGAGTGAAGATCATCATAGGAAATGGCCCTCATGTGTGCGGGGAGGTGGGCGAACTCCTCCTCGTTTATATCGAAGTCCTTCATCTTCTCCTGGAGAAGCCACCAGCGTCCAAAGAAGCCGACGTCCAGCACCCTGCTGGGGAACTCCGACCAGCGAGGCTGCAGATGGGGGCACTGGGTGGTGTACAGGTCACAATCGGGATCAGAAGTACCTTCATACATCAGCGAGAAGACGGTGAGGTTGATGTGGCGCAGGCGTCCCTCGTTCCTCAGCTCTATCAGTCTCTGTACGTGCTGGTCGGACCTCCCGTTTCTTGTCCAGGGGGAGAGAAGGAGAAGGCAGGAGGAAGCCTCCAGCATGGAGGAATGGAAGAAGTCCTCAGAGGGTGCTTTGGAGGAGCATACGCCTATGCCGGCGAGAAGGGAAATGTACAGAGCGGCTTTGCCCGGGCGCTCCTTGGCGCCAACCACGATGTCCTTGCAGGCTTCGCCGTAGTCACGCAGGAGGCTTTTGGTCCAGGCAACTGAAAATAGAAAAAGGAAAGTCAGTAAATGGAAATGATTGGCGGAGGTTGGGTTCTTCTCCAGAGGCCTCTGACTCACCTCATCAGATAGCACAAGAGACATCCAGGAACATATCCTCAGCCTTCTTCTGGATGTGAATGATCACAGCCTCCCCTCTCCTCCAGGGAAGAGGGAACACACTAAACACACGCTGGGGATGCAGTTCTTTAAGATAATCTGTTGCTTCGCCTATTCGGGTCAGTGCCAGTCTCTTGAAAGCCCAACTAACTTTCATGCCCCCCCCGATGCTGCTCTGTTGGAGGACTTGCAAAATACTTGGGGAACATATGGGGGAACATGGGATAACCCCCTAGGATGCAATGCTGGGGCCTGAAAAGCCAATCGCTGAGCTCATACTTTGTCAGCTGACAAGGAGGAGGAAAATATTAAAGCAGGCAGATCATGGCTGGTGGGAGGAGCCGGCAGGGTTCTGTGCATAGCTTCCTGAAAACATCACAGCACCCTGCCTCAGCCCTGATGTAAGCAGTGGGCTGGCTCCTGGGAGGAGTTATGCAAATATCATAATGCCATGCTGGATGGGTGTCAGCCTGGAGCAGTGGGCGTTCCTAGGCAGGCTGTATTTGCATGCAGACCATCCTAGGGAACACCTACATGTGATGCTGAGCTGCCATGATTGAAAGAACTGAAATCCAATGAATGAAAGGGCCAGACAGGCCGGGGAGGAAAGGGCTAGATCAACAATGGGCAACTCCAGCTGTGTTTTATCTACAAATCCCTCCATGCATCTGCCTCTGGGAGTCATGCAATGCCCCATGGGACTTGTAGTTCCACAACAGCTGGGGGACTGGAGTTGCCCACCCCTGGACCTGAAATGAGCCTCTGCTGTGAAATCAGAGGAAGCCATTTCAGTCCAGGAGAGGAGCCGGCACAGCTGTGCAAGACTGAAAGGAAGGCCGGAATTCAGCTTTAACCTTGTGTAAGCTCGGACTGTCGGACACCATCCAATAGGGATCCCATTGGTGGGAGAGCACAGGGAACATGGGGTGGCCTCTAAAGAGAACCTGTTAATTTGCTGTGAACTGTTCATTCGCCAGTCAGTCCTTGCAGTGGCGTAACAACCGGGGGTGCGGGGGGGTCACTTGCCCCGGGCGCAGGACTGAGGGGGGGCGCCGTCACGACCCCCGACTTGCCCTGTCACAGCCATAAGTCCCACTTCAGGGAGACAGGAGAAATTGGGCACGTGTGCCCTGGACAAACATGGCGGCTTCAGTAACTTACCGAACTTCCTATTCTTCATTCGCTCCCAGAAGCCCTGCTTCACTGGTTCTCCCGTCACCGGGGCCGCGCTGCTGGAGCACGACCTCCGGTACAGCACCCCTATACACCGCCCGGCCATCGTTTTCCGCTAACACGGCCCCCACTTCCGGCTTCTCTGCCCTTACTAGTACTCCGCTAAATACCGTCCGCTAGAAACATGAGAACTTGTCGGGGGTTCCGTCTTGTTTCTTCTTTATTTAGCAACATTTCCTTGACACGTTACATGTCAAACAACATACTGAAACCAACTATGCCAGTGTCTCTGCTTTCCGCACCATAACAAACATCGGGGCCATAGAAAGCTTCTTAATAAGTATTATGGAGAACCAAGAAAAACATGCGATAACAACGTGTGAAGCGCCGCCAAGTTACCAGTCACAGTGTAGTATAATAATGAGATGTAACAGCTTTGACGTTCACAATGATGGTCTGTGGCCAGGAACGGTACGTCGTCGTCCCCAGCGATGACGCAGGTGGTACAGTCTAGGCTGAGGTGACGCGGCCGCTGGAAGTGGAGTGGCGGAATGTCACGTGACCGGTGAGATGTCGCTCAGCTGACATGGCGGCCCCCGACCAGCTCCAGTTCCAAGGTAAAAAAAAAATCCCAAAACAGTGTTAAAACCATTGAGGACAGAGCGGGAACCTCTGTGTTTGGAGGCTGCACAAGTACAGCCATCCATAAACTAAAACAGAGGTGGACTTGTTAAAGGGGGTACTTCATAGACTGGGACAGGTGGGCAGAATAAAGGGGAACTCTGTAAACAATGGCAGAGGTGTGTAGATGTGGGGGTGGGACCCATCTAAAATGATTACTTTATTGTTGGGTGAGCTGGATCACCTACCGATTTCCTCTGAAATTCGCTGTGCGCCCATGTGACAGGGTGACGACACATGAGCCCCATTGGGTGATCAGGACAGAGTGTTGTCACTGCATAACAGGAAGTGCCTGATCAGACCTTTCGTTGCAGGATCACCAGGTAATATTTAAAGTGCAACGGAAGCCCAAACCTTTTTTTTTTAGTCTTGGATAATGTGGAGAGGAATTGGACCCCCCTGTCAGCTTTTTATTGCCGCCTGTGTCCCCATTAGGGAGATTCACCCTCCCTGTCTGTCCTGGTGAATGTTATCACTGAAAGTGAATGGAAATCCCAAACTTTGGGTTGTCACCAGACCAGGAATACATGTGAAATCTGCCACTGCTGACACTAGTTCTGGTGACACCAGGGATTTTCCTCTCATTTCCTGTTGTGGGCATTGGACAGGAAGTGAAGGGAAATCTCCCCAATGGGACACTTTTCTGACGCTCGCACAGCTGCAGCGTATGCTGGGTGGCATCGGCACCTGATGCCTCGGCTCCGCTTGTCACCCGGAATGGCTCTCTGACCTCTCCCCGCTCTCTGTCTAGAGTTTGAAGAAGCCGCCGTCCTCCTGTCCGAGAATCCGAACGCCACAACCAAGAGCGCCAGCGTGGAGGCCGCGCCGCAGCATGCCACGCTACACATGGGAGGCGACAGCGAGGGAGAGGAGGGCGAGACAGGT